>NC_058411.1:82840052-82862754 GCF_002201575.2 Neomonachus schauinslandi
GATGGTGAGGAGAGGAGGAGGGAGCTCTCCAGGGGCACCCTCAGAGGGGGTGGTTGGGTTGTGTGTGCAAAACCAGGCCACACTCCAGGAAAGAAGGCAAGAAAGTCTGTGAGGTAGGGGGTGGGGGGGGCGGTGTGGGGTATGGGGTCAAGGAGTGTGGGGGCGGAGGGGGTGGTGTGGCAAGGAACACAGAGCATGAGTCAGCTTTCAGACCCTTGTGTGGGGGCAGGCCTCATACATGAGGAGTTAGAACCACACATACATTTTCTTAAATAATTATATTGTAATCAGAAAAAATCCTAATGCAATGCTATTAGAGCAATCCTGTCTTACTTTTATGCTCTAAGAAAGAAAGGTGACAGGCAAGGTTATTTATTGGGTATATTAGAGTCAGCCCCAGGTCAGGCTTTTCTTGCTTATGCTTGTGTGCTGAAATGTTTCCAAGCACAGATTTGCTGTCCCAAGATGGATTTCCTTCTCCTTCCCAGAGTGACGAACGTAAGTGTATTTGTGCCCTTGCCTTCTACATTTCCCATGAAGTATGCAGACTTGTGGCCGGTGAAGCCCAGGAGCCTCACAGAAGCTGTCAGGCAGTGTTGCCTCAACCCAGGGCTGCCCTGATGCACCTTGTTCTCTGATAAAAGGAGAGGAGGATGGGCACAAACTCTGCGTGTGACCCCCATTCTCTGCTACTCCCACACCCAAAGGCGGCTCAGGGGGAGCAGAAAGGGGGCTGGATCAAGGAATAGTCTGGGCTGTAAGGTCCTGCTGCATAATAAAACTGGGAGGTGAGAGGAGCAGGGATTTTATTTTATTTTTTTATTTTATTTTATTTATTATTTTTTTTAAAGATTTTATTTATTCATTTGACAGAGATAGATACAGCGAGAGAGGGAACACAAGCAGGGGGAGTGGGAGAGGGAGAAGCAGGATTCCCGCTGAGCAGGGAGCCCGATGTGGGGCTCGATCCCAGGACCCTGGGATCATGACGTGAGCCGAAGGCAGACGCTTAATGACTGAGCCACCCAGGCGCCCCGAGAGGAGCAGGGATTTTAAAATTGCCTCTAAATGCTAACATTCCAATTTGATGATCAACATTTTAGAAGAACCAGGCAGTACCTTCACGCTGCTTTTGATTTCCAAACAATGTAGGGATATCCAGCAGGTACAGTAATAATAAAATGACACATTTTCTGTCCACCTACTATGTGTCTAAACACTGCTTTAAACACTTTCTGTATACATTTTAACTCACTCAATCCTTGCCACAGCCTGAGAGGTAGGGGCTATGTGCTGCCATTTACACGGGAGGAGACTGGGGCACAGAGGGGCACATATCACAACTTGCCAAGTCACACGGCTGGTAAGTGATGGAGCTGGGATGCTAACCCAGCAGTCTGGACTCGGGCCTGGGTTTTCGACTACTAGGCTGCTACCACCATTTTGTGCATCTGAACCACTACTATGTCCCTTATCACAAAGGGCAACATCCCCCAACGAGGGAGTGACGTGCCACAGCCCCGGAACTCCGCACCTGGAGGCTCCCTTGTGACGTGCTCTCAGCCCACTGCTGGAGGGCAGAGGTGCCAGGAGCCAGACCTTGCTCACTCACACTGTGAGCTCTAGGGATCTGAGCAATTCTACCAGCCCGAACCATCAGGTTCAGATCACATCGGATGCTTACAACGGACAGAGTAGGGTGCAGCTTCAAAGCACCTCCTTCAACCCCAGCTCATAGAATAATTAGAGAGAGACCAGACAGAGGACATGACTTCCTAAGATAGCACAGTAAAGAGCACATGATACACAAAAAGACTTTGACAACCATTATCATTACATGGTCCTGCCACAAATGACTGATTGAACCTTCCCTGCCCAGGGGGAATTTAATTTCACATCCAGACTATAAGAAGCCCACAGCTACCCCCTTAGATCGAATCTTATAGCAACACCACTGTTACAAGTCAAGGCTGGCTGAATATGGGCAATTTCATGTGGTGCAACACAAACATGTACTTTTCTAAACCAAAGCCTCTCGTTCCTGACGGCCACAGTGGGGAACAGCAAGGCCCCGGTGCTAGGAAGTTCTGCCCAAGTGCAGCGGGTAAAGCTGGTTTTCTGGACTGTCAGGACCAGGACCGTGGAGGCAGCTGCCAGTGAACAACAA
This sequence comes from Neomonachus schauinslandi, assembly GCF_002201575.2. NCBI lineage: Eukaryota > Metazoa > Chordata > Mammalia > Carnivora > Phocidae > Neomonachus > Neomonachus schauinslandi. The sequence goes on from NC_058411.1 coordinate 82,842,220, forward strand.
TGGTTAATGAGCTGGCAGCCACCACAAATCCTGAGCTTGAAGATTAATGGGAAGAGCTTCAGGGGGGTTATTACGGATAAACACACCACAAAATGAACAAATAAACAAACAGGACCAGTTCATCACTCAGATTAAAAAGAAAGTAACAAATTTGCTGGTGATTCTTGGCAAAAGCATCTTTTCCTTCATCTCTGCATCTAAATTAGCTGACGGAGCTCGCATGTGTCTGCACTGATGCGGTATGCTTGTAGGAAGCCAGTTAAAAAAAATCCCAATGGTCCTAAGTGACTGTAATATTAATATAAAAAAAAGCCTATTACTAAAGCTTCATTTAATTACAGAGAGGTGGCAGAGTATAAGTCCCAAAATACACATATGTATTCTATTATTGCTAAATCTTCACACCAACATGAGACAGTGGGTCTGTATTTTATCATCGCTGTCATCATGCCTGGCTAAAAGGACAGGTGCGCTGGAAGTACCATTCAGATTCCTTCAGCTTGAAAGAAAGTTTCAAAATTTCAATCCCTAGGGCCACTGGTTAAAGTTATTTTTCAAAAGGAAACAGAGGCACAACAGATTAAGAATTTCTTCTGTGGATGACTACGATTTAAAATTAAACTAGATCCTAAACTAAACAATGCCTGCAGCTATCTGGATTAAAAAAAAAAAAAAAAGACTACCATGTTTAGAAAAGCAGACTGAGGGAGAAACATAACATCCAGTTCAAAAGCAGATTGCTGAGGGGAAATGTCAGAGCCAGTCCTGACACTTCTGGAACTGAACAAGATACACAGAGCCTCCCAGGCCTTGTGTCTTTGGGGGGGCGCTGCTGGTCATCCATCTCCTCCTGCGTGAGCTGGAACTGCCTCCTGGTAACAGACTGTGGAGGCTCAGTGACCACATTCCCACAGAGCAGCTCCAAGACAGGCCCGACTGTGGAATTCCTCTCAAAAGCAAGGTAGCATGGGGGCGCCTGGGTGGCTCAGTCGTTTAGCGTCTGCGTTCGGCTCGGGTCATGATCCCAGGGTCCTGGGATCGAGCCCCGCATCGGGCTCCCTGCTCCGCGGGAAGCCTGCTTCTCCCTCTCCCACTCCCCCTGCTTGTGTTCCCTCTCTCGCACTGTGTCTCTCTCTGTCAAATAAATAAATAAAATCTTTAAAAAAAAAAAGTTAAAAAAAAAAAAAAAGCAAGGTAGCATGTGGAGTTCTGGAATGCCGCATTTACGTTGTTTCCGTAGAACTTTTTGTTCTAGACTCAACTCCTTTGATTGTTCAAGTGTGGAATTTCTATAGTTTGAAGCTGCCTTTTTGGGAATTTGTCTTCTTTTCTCAGAACTGCTCCCTAGACCCTCTGTTACTTTTTTTAGAAACCATCCTTCCACGTTGAAACTCAGGCTGCACGGGTTTGCCTAATGCTTCAAGGTTGACACCCTCCAGGTGTCACCTGGTACCACCTTGTGAAGTATTAAGCTCTTTGAAAAATGCCCCTGGGGGCAGAGCCTCAAGCCAATGCCCTGTAATGAGAGGGCCTGGGTAATGAGACCTATCCCAGGGGTGACTGGTGGCTGCTCGGTGGGTGGGGGGAGAAAGTTCTCCCCTGCAGACAACCAATTGCCATTCCTATTAAGTACTGTATTTGGACCTGGTTCCCAGAAAGTATGCTATGTAAAGAGGAGTTTGCCTGCCTTTAGAGCTAGCCCCGCTGGTGTTCCCATAGGGACACTATAATTACATACACATGTTCGAGCGCCCTACACTAATTGACTTTTTTCTTATGTAAGCACTGGGAGAAGCAACAGCAGCGTTGGGTGGATATGACTTAGTCATGCTATTTACTCGTAGGTGTGATGAGGCACGTCCCTTACACGTGAGCCTCACGTGTGCGTGGCCACCAGCATGGCTAGAACAGAAACTCTTCTCTGCCAGTGCTCCGGGAGGTGCAGGGTGGTAGACAGAAGGCAAGAAGAAACTGAATTCTAATATTGGCTCTGCCTTTTCTTGGGTAAGTCATTTTACTTCTTTGCTCTCAGTTTTCTCACCTGTCAAATGGCATTGTAGCATTGTCTTATTAACCCAGAAAAAGGAGTGTGTATGAAATTATTAATCGATAGTTGGGGACAAAAATCATCACCTTTATCACCGTTGCTCATGGGCTACATTAAGGACAGCCTTCAAAGTTCCATAGAGGGCAGTAGGCAGTGATTCTCAGTCCAAGTGTCAAGCCCTTCGGCGGTCCAGTGGTCACTAGTAGGGACTGTGGGCCACGTGGCCTGAGTTCCAATTTGAGTGGAAGTTAAATTAACTTCTATGCATCAACTCCTCCTGTCTACCTTGGGGGTAAGAGCAGCACCTAGGTCACAGGGGTTTGCTGAGGATTTAGAGCTAATATACAAGTAAAGTCTAGAACTCTATCTCACACACAGTAAATGCCATACAATTATTTGCTAATATTTTTCTATGTATTCTCAATTAACGCTTGATTATATAATGCATGGATTATTTTCAGCAAGTTTTAGATCCCAGATAATGAGCCTCACCAACCGAAATTTTTTTTTTTTAAGATTTTATTTATTTATTTGACAGAGAGAGACACAGTGCGAGAGAGGGAACACAAGCAGGGGGAGTGGGAGAGGGAGAAGCAGGCTTCCCGCTGAGCAGGGAGCCTGATGCGGGACTCGATCCCAGGACCCTGGGATCATGACCTGAGCCGAAGGCAGACGCTTAACGATTGAGCCACCCAAGCGCCCCTTGGAATTTTCTTAAATGCTTCTTTTCCATACTCATCTGCTGTATCTTTGGCATTTGAAAAAAGATTTGTCAGGGAAGTAAATCATCTGCCAAAAGAAAACAAGCCGACAGCCATTCTTCCAGGGTTTCCCCTTGTGAATGTGGACTTCACAAAATAGGAATTTGAAAAAAGTGGCAGCTTATTTCTTTTTTAAGCCTTTGTCCGGCAAAAAGAGAGTAAGACTCAAGGCAGCGGTAATGAAACCATGGGATTCCAAGCCAGTCTCTCATGGAGAAGGACCTTGTGCCCTGCACTTTCCAGGCCTCTGGAACCTTCCAAGGCCCATCTTGGGACAGGAAGACTGGCTATTGCCTGCTCCATGACCAGGGCTCCCCGGAGGCCCTGATGGGGGAGCTTTTTGTCCCACTTCCCCTCAATTGTCTCAGGAGACCTGATGTTCTTCCGCCTGGGCTCAACCCCTACTTCTCCCACAGGAGAGGCTCTGGTGCCAACCAAATCCGCTCTGGAGATGGGGAGGAAACTCCTCCCCGAGAGCATCCTGCAGGTGGAAAAAAATCATCTGGACAGTATTCTGCAAATCACTGTGAGCAGCAAGATGGGATTTCTCTGTGACTCCATCTACATCATCTCTGCATTTCTGTTCATCCTCCTGCCATATTCCCTGGCTGCCATTTGGATGCCTCCTTCGATTTATGATAAGAGCATAAAAAAGCCCTTCGAGTCCGGTTTCTCCCAGAGGCAGCTCTGGAGGTTGCCTGGGATGCCCTCGGCAGAGCCACTGCACAGTGCCTGGACACAACATTCTTCCCCTTGTCCTTGTGAATGGCACCCCCCGGAGTTGTGTGATGAGACATCTCAGCCTCTGGGAGGACGGCGGATGGCTGGGAGGATCCGTTTCTATTTTTTAAACCATTTAAAAAGTTTCTTTTGTTTGGATGACCCCTCCCTGGCTTTGCACCCCCACAGCCCACACCCCCAGAGTAACTGGTGTAAGGCAAGAGACTCATAAAAGAGGGGAATGGAGGGGCGAGGGGTAGGGCAGGAGAGAAGAAAGAGAAAAAGGTTTAAAAAAAAAAAAAAGCTGGGAGTAGCAAAGAGGAGGAAGGAGAGGGAGGGGATGGCAGGTCAGTCCAAGAGGGCAGGTGCCCTGCATCCACACTCCCCTGTTTCATTGGGAGCCCCGGGGAGAGAGTACAGGGTAGTACAAACGAAACACAGCTCCAGCTAAGACAGAACCTCAGCCATCCCACAACTTTACTTCTGTCATAGAATGACCAAGTCACAAATTTAACTTTTTGTATTGTTTTGCCTCTATTTCCCCTGCCCAGCCTTAATGAATAAGGAAGCAGCTCACAGCATGGGAGTGAGAAGCATAAGAGGCAGCCAGGCAGGTGAGGTGACCTGTCCTGGAATAATCAACAGGCTGAATCTGGGGGTCAGGCGAACCCCAAGGGTCCTCTGGGCTAAGTTCTCAGTACAGGAGTCCCCAGCACACCATGCCTGAGCAGCGGCCATCCAGCTGCCACTTAACATTGTCAGTGATGGGGAGCTCGCTTCCTCACAAGGCAACTTGATCCATTTCTGCGCAGCTGAAATATTAGAAATGTATTCCTTGTAGGGGCGCCTGGGTGGCTCAGTCGGTTAATCGTCTGCCTTTGGCTCAGGTCATGATCTCAGGGTCCTGGGATCAAGCCCCACGTCGGGCTCCCTGCTCAGCGGGGAGTCTGCTTCTCCCTCTCCCTCTGCTCGTCTCCCTGCTTGTGTGCTCTCTCTCTCGCTCGCTTGCTCTCTCTCTCTCAAATAAATCAATAAAATCTTAAAAAAAAAAAAAAAGAAATGTATTCCTTGTACTGTGTGCCCTTATAACGTCCAATCCTGGGGCCTTAGCTCTGTCCTCTGAAGCCACCCAGAATAGGTAATAAATGATCATTTTCTATGATGATCTTTGCAAATATTTGAATACAGTAAGCATATTCTCTATATCTTCTCTCTTCTAGAATAGACATGCTCCATTCTGTTATTGAAACTTTATACGTAATTGGCAAGAATTCAAAGAAAAGGTTTAAACAACCTGACCAAAGATGGCGGGCTGCTGGTCCTTACCGATTCAGGAATGCATTTCCAAAGCGACTAAGCTTTCGAAATGGCTTTTTGGGGTCCACGACTAAAGCGTTCCCTGGGGTGCTGCCCTCAGTCTCCCCGTACATCACAGCAATGAAGGAATCGGTGGTGGGCTCTGGACCAATCCTCATGCCTGGGAAATCTTGTTCCAGTAAGTATCTAGGAGAGGGAAACAGAAAAGAAACTTAGCAAGTTATCACAAAGCAAGAGGCCAGAAAGCTTTCTGGGCCTAGAAACATAACCACCAAGAAAAGGAGAATGATTGGCATTTTACTCTTTTGCTAATGACAAATTTTCAAAGCTTAAGATCTACAGACCTAAGCCCCACCTTCCCTCCCCTTGAGGCCTAGTAACAGGTCAGGCATCTTGCAGACTTCCTGGGTCTTCTGAAAAACATACCTCTGCTCAACACAATTCCCATTCCTTGTTCCATTGGCACCATAGACACCACCCCAGGGAAGTGTACCCAGCCAGCTCCTGTGCATTCTGCGAGAACCTGCTCAGGCCCACCTCCTTTTGGGAAGTGTCCCCATCCCTCCAGCATGTTGGGCACACCTCCTCTGTGGGCCCCGGGCACCCTGTGCCTGCAGCCATGATGGTGCTCACCAGGGGCACTGCATTTTTCTCATCGTGGGCCGTTGTAGGCAGGCCCATGCCTATGGCCAGATGCATAGCCCCAGCACCCAGCACCATGCCTGCCCACAGAGGTCACTCAATGTAGTGAATGAAATAATGAACCATCTCCCTTCCTTGTCACTGGTGATCAATGAGGTCGGCACATCTTCCCGGTGCACTTTACAGTTCCCTTGGGTTCCTGGAGGTAATGGCCATAGAAGCCGATCTCCAAAGAATTCTGCAGCAACAGAGGCTGCTATAAGGAATGGGGGTTGAAGAAGGGGTGTCTTGGAGGGGTCAGATTAGATACCACCAGGGCCATTACTAGTTCTATGTGCAAATTGGAAGAAGATGCCCCTTCCTCTGGGCAGACACAGCCCTGCACCAGGGTTCACAGCTTAGCAAGCTAGCTGGATTTTACCCCCCAACATGCTCCCCTGCCCAGTGCCTTCATGGAGTTTAACCTGCACAACTGGGCAGGTGGGCCTAGCAAATGTCACTGATGGTTCCTATTCAGGGGGCCCAGAAGACCAACTGATGGGATACAGGCCAAGGACTGGCTCAGTGATATGGCTGGGGTGGGGCAAGGCGGCCAGAGGTAGAGTGGTGGGGAAAGTCTGCTTTCTGTTCTTGGAAAATGGCTTCCACCACCAGCACTTCATTCAGCCGAAGCCCCTATGAGCCCCTCCCTCCCCACCAAGATTTCCTTTCCATGAAGAAGAAACACACTTCCCTGTATTTATGCATATGTGGAATGGGGCAGGGCAGGGCAAAGACTACTCCCTCCTTCCTTTGCAGCCGAGGGGAACATGAAGAAAGGAATACTTTGGAATACATTTCCCTCATTACCAAGCAACAGGTGGAAAGGCAACACCTTCAGAGAACACTTGAAAGTGACTGGGAGCAGGTTCTGGGAGTGGGGAGCAGTGGAAAGGAATCCCTGTTGGAGGTGATTAGGGCGGAGCCATGTCCCAAGCCTGCCAGGGCGATGACCCTTGACCCTGGGAGAGAAGCTCCAGGGCATGAATGTGCACAGTTTTCTCCAGCTCCCCATTCCTAACAACTATTTGTTTATTTCTAAAATGTCCCAACTGATCAAATTTAGGTCTGAACCTGTCATTTTATTTCCTGGGACAGAAGGGACTGCACTCTCAACTGTCCAACACAATTTTGCCATCTTTCTAAGAATAAGAAATTAGGCCATCCCTGACACCTATGTTTTCTATATAAAATAAAAAACTGAAATTGTTTAGCCATCTTAGCGGCTATATTCTGAACATTTAATTGATTTCATTGCTAGTTTTTATGTCATCCAAAGTTTCTACATTTCTGTGAAGTTGTGGAGCACCAGAATAGATAACATTTAAATATGTCCCCTAAATTTTGAGGAAATGTGAAAAAACGATCGGATAACAGCACCCAGCATTTACCAAGTGCTCGTTATTTACCTGGAGTACAAAGCCCTCCATGTGCACAATTGTTTGTGTAATCCCCATAACACTCTGTAATGGGCACTGACATTATTCCCATTTTACAGGTGGGAAAACTGGGGCATCAGAAAGGCTAAGCAATTTGCCTAAGGTCACACAATAAGTGTGTTTCAGTGGAAATGGAATGCAGGCAGTTGGACTCCAGGTATTGTGCTGTCTCCAGACAATGTTTTTCTTTTTGTTTATTTAAAGATTTTATTTATTTATGAGAGACAGGGAGAGAGGGAGCGGGTGTGCGAAAGAGTGAGAGAGAGCATGAGCAGGGGGAGGGGCAGAGGGTTCAGAAGCAGGCTCCCCGCTGAGCAGGGAGCCCGGATGCGGGGACTCAATCCTGTGACTCCAGGATCGTGACCTGAGCCAAAGGCAGAGGCTTAACCAACTGAGCCACCAGGCGCCCCTTCAGACAATGTTTTAAACCTGGGTTTGAGCCAGTGGTTTGCTCTGAGATGAGGAGCACAAGGGGAGTTCAGGGCCCTCATGCAGAGTGTGCTGGCCATAGACACTGCAATCCTATTTCTCCTCAAAAGTGAGGGAGGAGAGTTCTCCCCACTGGCTTCCTGCATGGTCCCGGGGCTGCCCTAACAACAAGGCACCAGCTCTCTCTGTTCTCCCTAGAGAAAAGCTGGGGAGAGAAGGAGATACTTTTCCAAACATGTTCAAATTTAATTTTTAAAAAATTTCAAAACATTTTCAGGCACTGAGCATACTAGTAAATACCCTTAGGAGCAGAAATGTTCACATTTACAAATTCTTACAAAATTCCACACAAATCTTAGAAATACTGGTAGAAGCCAGCAATAGCATCTCATGCTCTGTGAAACTCCAGCACTTGCAGAGTGTAAACAGAGTGTGTGAATTTCATATACACATAGGAATGTGGAATTTCGGTTTTACAGCCACTCTGGGATCTCAAGTCTGAAGTCATTCATCAGCAAAGCTAGAATTCAATTCCAGATCACACCGCTCCCAAGTCCACTCTGATTTCCACGCCCCATGGCCTGGATGACACTATTCCAGGAGATCCGTGGGACAGAGGAAGGGGGACCACCGAGGAGGGGGGCCTGGGCTTGGAAGAACAGCAGTCAATGTCACCAGGCTCCCTGCAGCACACAAAGTTCTCACAAAAGGCTCAGGTCCAAGTGTTGGCTTGAAACTTGACAGGCACTCTCCCACGGAATCAATGTTAACAGCAATGGCTAGCTTGCAAGATAGGCTACAATGTTCACAGACACCCCAATAAAATAGAAACCAGACAAGAACTGTAGCACTACCTTTTGGGGGAACACCCAGTGTTGGGCCCTGCCTTGGGTGGTTTTCTGCAATCTTGCCCCTTCTCAGCACGTTCCCAGGCCTGCGCAGGAGGAGGGCCTTTCAGCTCCAGGCCTCAGGAGGTGAGGATGGGGCTCAGGCAGGGGTGGAGGGGTGTGTGGATGCCGTGGTTCAGCAGGGAGTCCCCAGCAGGGAAGTAACTCACACGTAAAGGTGTGTAAGTCAGGCCATCATTGCCAAGGAGAGCCTGAATTGCTTTTGATGTTTACATAAATATATAGGTTTATATAAAAGAACAACAAACCCCACTAATTTGGGAATAATAGAGGTTTCAGTGAAAAGTCTAAAGTATGAAATTGTTTCAAGAAGAGTATGTGTTTCTTATTTTCAAGTTCATAATGTAAGAGAAGCTAGAACTTCCCAAGTAGCAACCCTGCCAGACAGAACTTTAATAAATTATTTTTAAAGTATACTTACATATATTTCGGTTTATATTTGACAGGTATTTGTTAAAGTATGTTGCTAATGTGAATCAGTTTGAAGTAAAAGGTGCCTCTGAACTGTGACTTTGATAAATCACTCCATCTTTGGGTCTCAGACACAGAAGAGAAGTAGAACTAGGAAGGGCTCTTGTATAGCTTGTTTACCTTGTTAATCTGCTTAGTGATACTTTCTCCCGTAGATAATAAAAAGCCAAAATTCAGTGTTCAATTTCGTTATCAAAGCGATACCAATAAAGACATAATGTATTAACACTTTAAAGAGCTCATAATACCCAACTCTGGTGAGGGTGTAGTAAAATAAACACCCTTATGTATATTAGCGGAATAATCAGTTGGTATAACCTCACTGAAAAGCAATTTGATACTTTGTGTCAAAAGCCTTTAAAATGGGGGTAGTTCTCCTTTTTGAAATCTATCTTTAGCAAAAATCCTAGATACACGAAAAAGATTTTTGTGTGAAGATGTCCATTGCAGCATTATCTTTAACAGCAAAAAAAATTAGAAAAAAAAATTGTGTTCTCTTTCCCATGGCTGTAAAATTCACTTATTATATTTATGACTTATTCCCTGCCTCCACCTGGTAGAGTATATGTTGCAGGAAAGCAGGGCTTTTAGTCTCTTCTGTTCACTAATGCTTCCCACATGCTTGCAACAATCTCTGGCACATGGTTGGGGTGCTCAATAAATACTTGTTGAAATAATGAGTGTTTGAACGTCTGATCACACTGGACTTTGTGCCACCTTTTCAATATGCCAAGGCCATTCCCACCTCAGGGAAGACCCTCCCCCAGATCTCTGCATGCCACATGATACTTCCTTGGGGAGCACCCTGACACAGAAGCCTCTCCAGTCTGGTTTCCCATCCCTCCCCCTCATAACCTAATCAGAGCACTTAGCAAGAGTTGATATTGTGCCATGTTCCTGTTGGCATGTCATTGTCCCAGGATATTAGGAGCATCTTGAGAGGGAGACCCTCGTCTGTCTGGCTCTCTACTGTACCCTAGCATCTAACAAGCATCTGGAACAAAGTAGGTGCTGAACCAGTGTCTGGGGGCTGACCGGCTTTCTCCACACCGTCCTTCAGGTGGCCTCCCTCACTTTTCTGCCTCCTCATCACACCTCATGTGGGCTCTGGTCACTCTGTCCTGTCCAGCTGTCTCCCAGCCTCCCTCTCCCCCATCTGCCCTGCAAGATGAGATTGCTTTTCTAAAGTACCACTTTCATTAGACAGCCTTCACCAACAACCCAGTGCTTCCCAGATGACTTCCCTTCCCCACGAGCCACCCCCTTCTGCCTTGAGCTCTGGGGTTCTTGCTCCTCACCTATTTTAGGCCTTCTTCCCTCCCTGATTAGTCTTTTCCAGGCTTAAAATTCCTGACCCTGACTTCCCTTACTTCATTCCCTCTGTCTGGCAGGGAATCATGTCTCATGATCTCTACCATCTATCCTACTTGCTCTTTAAGGCACTTTATAAAGTGTCACCTCCTTCGGGCAGTCCTCTCTCGCTGAGCACTCCAGGACCTTTTTTTCTGGCCACTCCCCACCTCCTCTTCTCTTGTGGACCTCCTCGGGAACACCTGGTATTGGTGCTGTTTGTGGGCCCATCTCCTCTTTTCTGATACGTTGTCATTTCCTGCCTGGTGTGATCCACACTCTCAGAACTCTTGAGTCCCAAACTCTCTTAGGAATCATGTGGCTCAACCCCATGTCTCGACAGGTGAAGAGACTGAGGATTAGAGCCGGCAAAGACTTGCTGGTCAGACTTGCTAGTGGCCGTGCAAGACTTGGAGCCTGGGGCTCCTCTCTCTTGGCCCGAGGCGTTTGCTTTTACACCAGGCTCAGCCCGTAGCGCTGGGGTCCCACACAGCTCCTAGCTGCTGGCACCTAAGTAGGACCTGTCGGATACATGAGTTAATATATGATACTCTAAGCCGACTGCCCAGAAGAGTTTTACATCGGGGGATGGGGAAACTCAGGTACACTGACGTCACACAGCCAGGTGGGCAGGCACATGTCAGATGCAATGAGGGAACTAAGACCAACCAGGACACAGGGTATCTGACGTGAACAAAGTGCGAAGAAAGTGACGAGGTTCAAAACCAGAAACCTCGGAGAGTGTGAGTGGATTCTGAGGTACGACATACAAAAACGAGTCACCTACAGGCACGAGGCTGATCAACTGTGTTAAATGTTGATGTATCAGAGGCTTTCCCGGAGCTACGAGTTCCGGGGACTTTGTGGTGTTACCTGCAATAACAAGAATTCAAAGGAACGAGAGGCCACAGGAAGACTAGGGAAGAGTATTGCCACAGCTCACAGTCGACAAGCCCCCTGCACACGCATCCCGTGCGTTAGACAGGGGTTTGGTGCCTGGCTCCACCCGGCTCTCCTTTTCCTGTGTTCTCAGAAAGGGCTGCCACTTCCAGGGGTGATTGCTCCAAGCCATCAACATAAAAAAAAAGACAGACATCTGGGATTCCAAGCAGTTGGGCAGGGGGCTGGTGGGGAGGATGGGAGACCCAACATATCTTTGTCCCTGTCTGCTGGCTCCTGGGCACACTGGCCCAGCCTTGGTTCAAGGAGCTGATTTCATGCAAGGGTATATGTGGATAGTGTCTTTTTCCTTCCATTGCTTAGGCTAGAAAAAAACTTTTTTAACGTCCTAGCAAAAAATGTCATTTGTGTCAAGAGGAAAAGAAAATCTTCAGGATGAAAAGTCCCTCAAGATACTCAAGCACCATCTTCTCAGAGATGGGCTTAAGAATGACTAAAAACAAACAAACAAGGTACATTATTCAACAACAGACTTCTGCAGATGTTGTGTCCCCTGGGTATTCATCCATGCGTTCTGCCTAGGTACTGACTTGTGCTGGGAATCATGGACAAGGCATTAATTATTTTAGTAATACAGCAGTCCTCCCTTATTCATGGAGGATACGTCCTAAGCCCCTCAGGGAATGCCTAAACCCTACAGGCACAATGTTTTTTCCTACACATACACGCACATGATAAAGTTTAATTTATAAATTAGGCACAGTAAGAGCTTAACAAAAATAATAAAATAGAACAATTATGACAATATACTGTAAAAAAAACCTAGGTTATGTGGTCTTTCTCTCTAAATATCTTACTCTACTGTACTCACTCTTCTGATGATGATGTGAGGTGATAAAATGCCGACGTGATGAGGTGAGGTGAAGTGAGGTGAATGACGAGCACTGTGTGACGTCGCATTAGCTACTACCGACCTCGCCATCCGTCAAAAGGAGAATCATCTGCTTCTAGACTGCGGTTGACAGTGAGTTAAGTGAAACCATGGGAAGTCGAAGAGCGCATAAAAGAGGACTACCGTATACCTAACTTTTGAGGATTTGGTAGGTCCTCAAGTCTTTATATGAATAAATCTATTTCATCCTAAGTGCCTTACAGGGTAGGTATTATTTTTATCCCCATTTTACAAATGAAAAAACTAAGGCTCACAGAGATTAAGTGGTTTGTTAGAACCTAGATTTCTTGCCCGTCCTGTGAGAACACTACCTGCCCTGAATCAGAGCTTGAGAGGCCGAGTCAGCCTGCAACAGGAGCATTTACAGGAATGCATTCTGTGATTCGTAACAAATATACAAATCTAAGACTTTTTAGTAGGTATTCAATAATTAAATCAGCACTCTAAAAAGTAAGATGGTGCATATATTTGGGGTGTTTTAGGAGCATTCTTTTTAAATTCTCAAGCCAAAACCTAGAGAAATGGCTTGTGTAATGATGAGATTTTTAGAAATGTTGGTGCCTACATCGGTATCTGTGCAGACTTTGAGAGTTCAATTCCTTGCAGTGGACTAGGACATTTTTAAAAAGAGCATGAAACCATCCCCAACAGTCATTTTGTTCTTTTGAGTATCAGTTACTAAGGTTTTAAGCCATACAGATGTGAAAGAAATATATAAAGTACAACTTTTGAGTGCCGTGGAGAAGCAGTTATATTTCCTTATTTTAAAATTCAGGGCTATGAGTTTAAACACATTTCAGTTTATAGTAAGCGTTGGAAAGCTTTACATAATGTATTTTTTTACTGATAATACTTGATCCACTATTTCACTAGGAGAGCGAATGAAAAGAAAGGGTTAGTCCTTCAACTCTGATTTGTGTTGAATCTAGATGTCCTTTGTTTATCCTTGTGTTTAATCCCAAGAAATGCAAGTGGGAGAAGAATCAAACATTTGTTATCACAAAAGTCTTACAAAACGGTCAGGAATATATAATTACTTCCTAGCAAATAAGCACCACTGCCACCACCACTCCTGGACATCACTGAACAATAGATTATTATGAAACCACACTGTACCGTTTATAAGGCATTTCATACACATTTTATCACTTTGCCCTCACTGTTGTTGGAGCAGGCATTTTATCCCTGCTTAGGACAAGGTAAGCAGCTCGCATGAGACCACATTAGCACAGGACGACGACTACTTTTAACACTGATCTATTTCCATCCAGTCACAGTTCTGTGAATATAATTTTTTCTTTCTAAAATTGGGATCAAAATGTTTAAATAATTTTGCATCTAGATTTTTCACCATTAGTTTTTCCTCATACCATCAGAAATTTTTTGAAAACAATTTTTAGTAGCTGCAGACTATTCTAAGATGAATGTCTAACAACTGAGTTTGCCACTTCCTTACTCTTGGGCATTGAAATCGCTTCCCATTTCTGGCTCTTATAAATAATGCTGAGATAAATATCAGAAATATCTCCCTCTCTTTAAAATTTCAATCCTCTTTAAGTTGCCGAAAAACTAAGTTAGGCCAAGCTTCACTTCCATTTTAAGACTCTAGGTCTTCCTTGTGTGTGAAACCTGACTTTTATTTTCCTTTTTGTTTTTTTCCTTTAGTTGAATCATGGACATATTACGGCCAGGGCTCTTTGCTCAGGTGACATCATTTTTGAAACTGCTGTGCCTACTAAGGAATCTACAATACCCTGTGGGATCAAGAAACCGGAATTTGCTGGATAAAGCCTTTTCACAGCTTGATTTTCCCAGCTATGAATGGCATTTCAACCACGCAGGGCTGTGATGTGCTTAAGGCACCCTGCTGTCTAACTGATACCAGTACCAAAAGCTGCTCCGTTCTGCCTTCCATGCTACTATGGAAGGAGGCTGGAAGAAAGAGAAAGGAAGGAAAGGAAGGAGACGAAAGGGAGCGGAAGTTCACTGGAATCCAAGGCAACATGCTTCCCAGTTGTTTATAGCCCTGTTAATTTCTCCAGTCATTCATCTGCTCATGCAATGAAGATCTATTAAGTGTCTTCTGCATGAGGACTTGTAATTTAGGAACCAGACAACAGACTTGAGGTTGATTTGGGAGCACTGGAAAGCTGCATGACGAGGCTATAGAACCAGCCTTTGCCAAAGTTCCTTAACGATAGGACCCTTTTTGAACACCTATTACCAGTCTCCCAGAATTACCTTCCACAGAACACTGGTTAAAAGAAAAAGTAAAAAGGCATTTAATGAAGCTCAACATCTGTTCTAGTGCTTTCAAATGAAATTCTTTTAAGACTAGTAATAGATAATTTCTTTTTTTTTTTTTTAAAGATTTTAGTTATTTATTTGAGACAGAGAGAATGAGAGAGAGCGAGCACATGAGAGGGGGGGAGGGTCAGAGGGAGAAGCAGACTCCCTGCCAAGCAGGGAGCCCGATGCGGGACTCGATCCAGGGACTCCAGGATCATGACCTGAGCCGAAGGCAGTCGCTTAACCAACTGAGCCACCCAGGCGCCCCAATAGATAATTTCTTAATGTGATTAATTTATAAAATATTAAACCAGCAGCTAACATCACATCTTAAGGTGAAGTAACAAAAGCATTGTCATCACTATTAGAAGCTTGGTGTAGATGCTCGCTTCCCAATACAATCAAATATGAAACAGCAGAGGAAACAAAGTAATCATGAATGTAATTGATACAGGTGTCTATCTAGAAAATCCAAGAGAACCTACTAAAAAGCTGTCAGAGTAACTTCAATCAAATGAACAGATACAAAACGAAAATGCATAAAAATCAGTAGCTATCTCACATACTTGCAATACCAATCTAGAAAATATAAAGGAAAAAAATCTGATTCATAAGAGAGAAGGAATATAAAATACCTAAGAACAACATAGAGTATATAGAAGTCTATGTAAGTAAATCAAACACCTCTCTGAGATCAATAAAAGGTCTGAGTCAAAGCCATGCTGTGTTCCTGCTTGGGAAGAGCAAATACCAAGATAAAATGCAGTTCCAATACAAATGGATCCCAATGGTATTTTCTGGGAAGAATCTAATGAAGTAATTTTAAAGTTCCTCTGAAAGAATAACAGGAAATGATGATTGACAGTATTAGCAAAATAAAGAGAAGTGAGATCAGAAGGGTCTGCATGACCATTTAATTAAAGAATGTTTTAATGACAGTCCTTAAGACAGTATGTTGTGGGCATAAGAATCTACCAACAGAGCAATACAACAGGAGAGAAAGGCTCCAAAAGATCCCAATATTTAATAAGTTAGCATATGAGGAAGCCTCATGTGGTAGTGGGAAAAGGTAGGATTATTCAATAGTGCTAAAAAATAAAAAAACAAGGGGCGCCTGGGTGGCTCAGTCAGTTAAGCATCTGCCTTCAGCTTGGGTCATGATCCCAGGGTCTTGGGATCCAGTCCTGCATCGGGCTCCCTGCTCAGTGTGGAGTCTGCTTCTCCCTCTGCCTCTGTCCCTCCCCTCTGCTTCTGCTCTCTCTCTCTCAAAATAAATAAGTAAAATCTTTAAAAAAATAAATTTTTTCCTGTCACACTTGTTTTTAAATAATACATAGTTTTACTGACAGTTTGGTGAAATAATGATCCTCATATTAGATTCTGTGGTGGGAATCTAATTTGAAATGACTTTTCTGAAAAGGAATATATGTACATATACATACTCCAGATAAAATATATGCTTTATTTTATATAAGATATATATTATATATACATATATGTATTACATAGGTGTACATATAATCAGCAATATACATAAACTTGACAAATATTTATAACTTTTGATGTAGTAATTCATACTTGGGCAGCTATTCTAAGGAAAAGAAAAAACTAAGACATACAAATATTTACAGCCAAGAATGTCCACTGCAATATTACAGATAACAGCATAAAATTAGAAACAATGTTCCAAGCTGTAGGATAGACTAGGATGCAGTCATGAAAGCTATTTCTGAAGATTACTTCATGACACAAGAAAAAGTTCATCATATCATATTAAGTGAAAAAGGCTGTTTATTAAATTGCATTTTTTGCATAATTCCCAGTTTTGTAAGCATGACTTCTAGGTCTTCATCTAGGTCATTCACTAAGAATGTGAACAGATGGAGCTTGGACCACATGCCATGGAAGGGCCACCAAAGTGAGCCTCCCTCTTCTGGGTTGAGGCCGACCCGCTTCAGGCTTAAAAAGTTCAACCATCAAGATTCCATTAGCTGAACCTTTGTCTATCAATGGTTCCCAAATATTTCCTGGGGGAGGCTACCTAAGAATTACTCTGGGAGGTGGTTTATAAAAACCAAACCCAAACCAAACTCAAACCAGATTTCGGAGCCTCTCCTACAGAAATTCCAATTCAGGAGGTCTGGGATGGAGGCCCCTGGAATCTGTTCTCAGGCTCCCAGTGATTCTGACCCATAGCAGATCCAAGGGACCACGGCTTTGTAGTTCATAATTTTCCAAGGTCTTGAAAATTATACTGAATGTCTTTTAGAAGTAAGCTTCTAGATGTGAGTTAAGGAAGAGAATTTTATAATTAAAAAAAAAACCAAACAAACAAAAAACAAAAAACCCCGAACACATTTCCCCTCACATTTCTCCTCATCCGGTAGCATTGCTACCGTTCGTCAGGCAGGTGATGTAGTACGTGGACAGGAGGCCAACATGCAGGGTCTCCCTCCGTGACTGCTGCCACCCCCACCACACGCCCCTGCCCTCGAGCTCCCCCTCCCCTGCTCCGAGGCCTACCTCTTCTGAGGTTTCTGAGATACCAGCTGCTCACATTCTACAGGCCCCTTCCATCAACTTATGATGGCTTTCATCAGAATGCCTGTCACCAGGGCACAGTTCCTTCCCTGCAGTACCCAGTTGCTGAGAGTTTTCTATATTTGACGCTTCACCTCCCACTCACTCCTCAGCCCACTGCCACCTGGCTTCCATCACCACCACTTACTGGCATGGCTCTTGCCAAGGTCACCCTGGCTCCTGATGGCTAATCCACTGGATCCATTTCAACCCTTTTCCCAGAAGCATCCGGCCCTGCTGACCATGCCGTGCCCTCTCTTTCCCTGGCTTTTGTGGGGGCTGCCCGATGCCTCACCTATGTAGCAAATATTTTCCCTTTTTTGATAGCAGCACCCTGAGGAGCCACGTTTCCCCACTCTCAGTCCACATGGTTTGGGGGCCAACCACCCCACTGCAGGCATGGGTATTTCATTCCCCTGCCCCAAGGAATTGGTTCAGGATAGGTATATGGCCAAGGTCTAACCAATGAGACTCAAACCTAAGACTTTTGCAGAAACTGCTGAGAAGAGGTTTTCTTTTTTCCCCCACTGGGGTTGCTGAGCTGGCAGAAGGTGAGTCTGGAATCAGAGATGGCCACCTGCCCCTACCCCATGAGGGGCAACTGCCTGAGAGGGAAGCCAACATGAGGAAGGCAGCAGAGCTGAGAGATAGAAACCAGATGGCGCCACTTGGGGTCCTAGGCCAGGCCTAAAGCCAGCACACCCTGGTCTGATCAGCTTCATGAGAAAATGTACGTTTTTCCTTAAGCCTTCTTCACTTGAGTCTCTGTTACTCGCAACCAAAAGAGCCCTACGATGGCTCTGAATCACCATCCACCTCCCTGGTGACACAAGCTTGTCTTCCTCTCACTCCAGACCTGTGTGTCCAACCCCTTGTGGACTCTACACCTGGGTGTCTACTTAAAAGTGGGTTTAAGTCTAAACTCATAATTATGCCCCCACTCTTCCTTTCCGTGCGTCTCCATCTCGGTGGATAGCTCTACCACCCACCCAGTTATCCAAGGAACCTGGGCCTCATCATTGACACTTCTTGCCCTCATTCCCTGGTCTGGTTTGGGCAGCTAATTCTGGCTCATTCCTCAGGGCTCAGCTTTTAGGTTGTGTCATCAGGGAGGCCTTTTCCAACCTCCAAGCCAAATATAGGACCCCTCTTATGCCCACATCCCACCCTGCGCTGCTGGTATCACAGCTCTGGTCACTGGGAGCCCTAATGGCCTGTGGATTCTTATCCATATTCCCCACAAAACTCTAAGTTCTGGGATAGCCAGACCCTTCCCGGAAATCAGTATTATTTGAATAAATGGACACTGGGGTATACAGGTATGATCTTATATTGTATATTATAGAGAGTCCATTCTTCTGTAAAAACTAAATATTTCAACATTTCAGAAAGATCTACAAAGGGCTTGGTATTTGGCAGAAAAGACTATCATTTTCAGGGGCTCTAGTGCCTGGAGAACCACCCAATGCGGCCCACAGTGTTTCCTTAATGGGAATTTCTTTAATGGGTAAACCAGGCTGCCTCCTAGTGAGCGCCTTCACTTCACTTTAATAACAGACTCTAGAACTTATCAAAGGAATGAAGTCGAGCTTTGTTCTTTAATAGAATCTATTTCCCCCTTTTTCTGAAAACTGGGACATTTTGCCTGCTTCAAGTTTTCTGATACTCCTCATATTCTTTGTAACTTTTTTTTTTTTTTTTAAAGATTTTATTTATTTATTTGACAGAGAGAGAGCACAAGTCGGCAGAGTGGTAGACAGAGGGAGAAGGAGAAGCAGGCTCCCTGCTGAGCAGGGAGCCCGATGTGGGGCTCGATCCCAGGACCCTGGGATCATGACCTGAGCCGAAGGCAGACACTTAACGACTGAGCCACCCAGGCGCCCCTCTTTGTAACTTCTTAAAAATCACCAGACACAGCTCTTTGGGCACAACTACAAGTTCTTCCTATCTGGCCCTGCCATCTAGCCCCCGCCCCCTGGTATTTATGTGGCCATGCTTGCTCTGCCCCCGGGGAGCTCCTCACCCTCTGGGCTTGGATACCCTCTCCCATCTGGCTGGGCTCCCTTTCCCATCTCTGGATCATTTGCTTTTGAGAGAAAAGGAGATAAGACAATAGTAGCTGAGTAGTTCTGCTTTCTCTGAAAGTTACAGCAAGAGTCCCAAGCAGTGGGCCTATCACTTCCTGATTCTTTTTCTTGTTCTAATCATACCGGAAAAGGCCTCTTCTTATCCGAAGTAGTTTTGCCTTCCTAGCCTGCTTACCAGCTTCTTAACACTTCACACTGCCCATAAACCTTGTTTTCACACTTGCAGATGGAACTCGAGTCCCCCCT
Organism: Neomonachus schauinslandi; assembly: GCF_002201575.2. Classification (NCBI taxonomy): domain Eukaryota; kingdom Metazoa; phylum Chordata; class Mammalia; order Carnivora; family Phocidae; genus Neomonachus; species Neomonachus schauinslandi. The sequence goes on from NC_058411.1 coordinate 82,861,397, forward strand.
TTCCCCTATTAACACTATATTTAAATAATATTTAAAGTTTTAAAGCACAATTACTTTATCAAGTATTTTATAGGAAAATATTAGACTTTGATTTAATGACTTAATTTCAGTGTTAGGAAGAATGAACATGTTTATACACTGACAAGAATATATGGGGGGAAATATAGGGACTGTGATAGCTACTTGTACTCCCTTTCCTTTCTTTTTAAAAAGATTTATTTATTTATTTGAGAGAGAGAGAGAGAGATCACGCAAGGGGGAAGGACAGAGAGAGAGACAATCTTAAGCAGATTCTGCGCTCAGCGCAGGGCCCACTGTGGGGCTTGAGCTCATGACCTGAGATCACCACCTGAGCTGAAACCAAGAGTCAGACGCTTAGCTGACTGCGTCACCCAGGCATCCCTGTACTCCCCTTTCCCCTCATGTATATTCCTTAGTTCCTTTTGTCCATGTGTTCTTTTGGCTTATTTCCACAATTTTTGGTTTGCTTTCTTTCTGGCAACCATTTTTATTTTAAATTATTGCATACAGATGCAGAAATTACTTGACTGGTGCTAACTGCACAATTACGGAAATTAATCACAGGATGCTGAACTGTTGGAAGACTGAACTGTTTCATATTTTTAACCGAGATAAAATTCATATACCACAAAACCTACCCCTTTAAAGGGTAAGGTACACTTCTCTGTTTTTAGTAACTTCACAAAGTTGTGCAACTAATACCACTATCTAATTTCAGAACATTTCCATCACCCCAAAAGAAACCCTGTATCCGTTAGCAGTAACTCTCTATTCCTTTTGCAATGTGGATATCTAGTTGTCCACCATTATTTGTTGAAAAGAATGTTGTTTCCCCCATTGAATTGTCTTGGAACCCTTGGAAAAACAAATTTACCAGACATATGGGTTTATTTCTGGACTCTCAGTTCTATTCTGTCGGTCTCTACGTCTATTCTTATGCTACTATCACACTGTCTTGTAGCTTTGTAGCAAGCTTTGAAATGAGAAAATATGAGAACTCCAATTTTGCTCTCTTTCAGGACTGTCTTGGCTAATCTGGATCCCTCACTTTCCGAGTGAATTTTAGGATCAGCTTGTCAATTTCTGTAAAGAAGGCAGTTGGGATTTTGGTAGGGACTGCATGGAATCATAGATCACTTAGAGCAGTACTGCCCTTCTCAAAATATTAAGTCTTCCAATCCATGCACATGGGATGTCTTTCCTGTTTTGTTTTGTTTTTAGGTTTTCTTTAATTTCTTTTTTTTTTTTTTTTTTTTTTTTTTTTTTTTTTTTTTTTTTTTTTTTATTTTTTTTTTTTTTTTTTTTTTTTTTTTTTTTTTTTTTTTTTTTTTTTATTT
>NC_058411.1:82862854-82914268 GCF_002201575.2 Neomonachus schauinslandi
GATGCGGGACTCGATCCAGGGACTCCAGGATCATGACCTGAGCCAAAGGCAGTCGCTTAACCAACTGAGCCACCCAGGCGCCCAGGTTTTCTTTAATTTCTTGAAACAAAGTTTTGTATTTTTCGGTGCATAAGTTTTACACTATTTTTGTTATATTTATTTCTAAACATTTTATTCATTTAGATGTATTATAAAAGGCATTATTTTCTAAATTTCAGATCGTTCATTGCTAGTGCATAGAAATATAACTGATGTTGTATATTGATCTTGTATCCTAACACTTTGCTGAACGTGTTTATTTTAAAAGTTTTTTAGAATTTTCCTAAATCCTTAGGATTTTCTATATATATGATCATGCCCTTTGTGAACAGAGATGGTTTTATTTCTTTCCAATCTATATTCCATTTCTTTTTCTTGCCTAATTGCTTTGGGCTCTACCCTTTTAAAGCCTATACAGTTTCTTGAATGACTTCCCTCTTTTGTCCTCATTAGAACACATTTTTCGGGCGCCTGGGTGGCTCAGATGGTTAAGCGTCTGCCTTCGGCTCAGGTCATGATCCCAGGGTCCTGGGATCGAGTCCCACATCAGGCTCCTGGCTCAGCGGGGAGCCTGCTTCTCCCTCTGACCCTCTCCCCTCTCATGCTGTTTCTCTCTCACTCGCTCTCTAAAAAATAAATAAAATCTTTAAAAAAAAAAAAAGAACACATTTTTCTGGGAGAAGGGGACAGGGTGTAGGAGGAAGAGAGAAAATGGAGCTCTTAAAAACCAAAATATTGCAACCGTGTGGTTTGAATTGATTTTCAGTGAGACTCACATCTTCTCAGTGGAAATGTCTTCCTTCATAGCACCTGGGCCCCGGGATTTTCTGGGGGAATCTCTGAAATCTGTTTTCCTCAGGTTTTGGATACAAGCCTGGCTGAGCCAAATATGCACCCTTTCTTGGTTGTTACATAGTCCAAGAAAACATAGCCACTTTTCCCAATGCCCGTCTCTTCTCCTTCTTTGGCCAACTCTTACTTGCTAGTTAGAGGTAGAGCACCCGTGGTTTCTCTCATAGCATCCTCTGCCTTCTGAGAAATAAAACAGTTAGTGAGACAATAGGTTTATCAGCTGTTCTGCTTCTATCTCAAGAAGACTTTGACAAATAGCTCCATCACATCTGAAGTCACCTTCTGGGCCAGTTTTGTGATCCAGGTGAGGAGGGTCCACCAAGAGTCTCCTTCCATATACTTCCATACACTTCCAAAAAATAAACATAGTTTTTGACACTCAGGTTCTACTTCCCATCTAGAAGACCTTTTTATTAGAACAAGGCACACATTTTATTTCCTCATTCCTGATGAAGTCTTGGCTCACCATGTTCTAGTGGAGCTCTTACTTCTTCCCAGTCATGGGACAAAAGGAGGGAAGAATGGTTTTATTAAAGGTGTCCAATGCACACCAAAGGCTTTGCTGACTGCCTTTAGAATGAGAGAAGTTTCCTTCCTATGAGTGCATGCTCTGTGTTATCAGTGACCTCTTGGGATATACAGGAAGCCAGGTGGATGGAAATCTTTGACTATGTAAATAGGTACACCCCATAGCCAAGTATGAGCTTCTAGTGCTCAATGGCTAGACATGAACAACCTAGGCACTGACCGGCTTCAGAAGAAAGATAGCACTGGATGTAGGCAGGATCCAGGATGGTCAGCACCCTGGGCCAACTCCACTGCTTCCCAGTTCCAGGGCAGGCTCTAGAGGGTAGCTGCCCTTTTGTTTGGGGCTTTCCTCCTAGGAGTTAAATCTCTGCCTCCTAGCTCCACTCTGAAACCAAACTCAGGTCTCTGGTGGCTCACCAAGCTTCCTGTCCACCTTGATTTCCTTTTAACTTCACAGGTCCACTTTGCGCCCACTGCCTAAGGACAAAGTCACTTAGGCCAGGGAAGGTCTCAAGAGCAAGTGACTTCTTGGTAAGCTGACTCCTCCCTCACCCTGAGGTTGCACATGGCTCCAGTGCCTACTGAGAAGTGGTCCATTTGAAGGAAGTTGCCAGGGGTCAAATCTCAAAATCCTTCTTAGAAGTACACTTAGCCATTCCACAGAACTCCCCACAAATGATGAAAAAGAGAGAAGAGTGAGGCTATGTAAGCAGAGAGATGGCCACATCACATCCCGGGGGCCACAGGAGCACCAGGTCTCCCTAATCACACAGGGCACAGGAAAGCCCCGTGGCAGAGAGACAAGAGGAACTGCCCAGGGCGCCATGAGCGTGCCACTGCTCATGTCTGCGATTATTATAATTATGACAATGCCAGCTTCTTATCCTTTATCTGTGTGTTTCAAAAGGCCCACCTCCCACTCTTGTACCACTTGGTCACAATATTTCAGTATCCCATATACTTCAACCGAGACCTGAAAGGTATTGTCTGTCATCTTTCAAGGTACTGGTTACTGTAACATTTCTATGGTTTGAGTGTCTGCGGTGATATATTTAATACTATTTTCACCTTATTAATAAGCACCAAATAAGTCAATTTAAAAATTATTTCCTTCAGTCTTCTTTCACGTTCACTTTACTATCTAGAACTATATTTCAATATAGTGTATTTGCTTTGCTGAATCCATTCATAGTGTATCTGTACGTCTGGATTGAACACATTTCCTGTAGTGACAACTACTCTATTTGTAGAACTATTTAGGTCACTGGAGTGGAGAAAAAGAGGCCACTGTTTAATAGAAAGGGCATATATCCAAATATAGATGCAGTTTTCTGAACACCTGTTGAACATCAATGATGGAGAGACTGTTACAACTTCCCAAACCCTAGACCAAAACCTTAAATGATTAGTCACTTTGTTTAAACTGACCCAGAGTTTAATCCAGGAAAATAAGTTTCCTAACCCCTAAAAAAGTGAGTCTTAAAAAGTGTCTTACTTCTGCTTTAGAAGTAACATAGTCTCTTCAAAAAGCAATTTGTTTCGATGTAAATGATTTCCCAACAAAAATCACTTCAGAGGAAGCTATATGAGTTGAGCCTTAGCGCAAGCACAGTAATTGTTTGCTTTTGGAGACAGAGCAAGCATGACAAATATTTTCAGTTGTCAAGGGAGGAGGGAATGACCCACCTAAGAAATGGAAACTAACGAAGAGTAATATGACACTCCCCCTTAGTTCCACCGGGCGCCGGCTGGGGCTGCTACTCAGTTAACTTCCTACGGCCGGATAAAGGCAAGGCTGTGCAAGAGCCGAATAAAAGCGGCCTCTCTACCCGCTCCCCCCAACACTGTGGTGGGGGACGGCATGCAAGGACTTCAAGGGAAGGGGGCATTGGAAAAGTACACTTTACTGTTGCCATTCATTCATTCATGCATGCATGCATGCATTCATTCATTACTACATTCCTTCAATAAATAGCTATGCGTTGGGGGGCTTAATTCTTCAACTATGACTCAATAGCCCATTCGGATACCACACACCTCCGTCCCCATTTCTAGCCCTAGGCCTCACTCGCTCATCAAGAAGATGCTTATTACAGCCTCGCTCTCCTCCCTCCCTTCCCCGGGTCCCCGGGCCAGGGTGACAGGACAAATCCAGTCAGAAGAGTCCCTTACCAAGAGCAAGGAAGGAGGGCTCAGAGTACAGGGAGAAGGGGTTTCGGGGACCTTCCTGCCTGCAAGGGGGAGAGGCAGCCCCTTCTTGGGCGGCCGCACCCAGGGGCGAGGCTGAGGGCTCACGGGCACCGCGCTTGGACAGGGAACCTGAGCTGACGCCGATGCTGGAGGGGGAAACGGCCGCGAGGGGATTCCGCACGGGGGGAGTGGGCGCTGCAGGACGTCCGAGGCGGTGGGAGGCTGGTGACAGCACACGCACACGTGGGGAGGACCGCCTCCACCTGGGTGGTGGGAGCAGGGGTGCCGGCAGGGGCGACGAGCGGGCGGGGCGGGTTACCTGATGAAGGTGGTCTTGCCGGTGCTGTACTGGCCCACCAGCAGGATCATGGGCTTGTTCTCGAAGTCGGCGTCCTCCAGCGCCGGCGAGTGGAACTCGTGGAAGCGGTACGCCTCCTCCAGCGGCAGCACCTTGCGCAGGTAGAGCGAGCGCAGGCCGCCAGTCACCGTCTGCACCGCGTCGGCGCCTCCCGCGCGCTCGCGCCCGCCCGCCTGCCGCCCCATCCAGCTGAACATCGTGCAGCCGGTCCGCGCCCCGCGCCGGCCCTCTCAGTGCCTGCCCCGCGCTCCAACCCCGCTCTGGGTTCGACCCTCCCCGGCTCGCTCTGAGCTGCCCCAGCCGCTCTCGCCACCGCCCGAGCTGGCCCCGCCTCGTGCCGTCGCAGCCAATCTCCGGTCGTTACGTCACGGCAGCTCGTTCACTATTCAGAAGGCTCGCTCAAGTCCTTCCTCATTGGGCCGCTGCCAGGACGGGTGGTGACGTCAGTCAACGGAGAGGAGGTTCTTAATGAATTATTGATGACGGAGTCTCTCCGCGGGACTGGGCGGAGGAGAGGGTGTCTCCCGCGCCCCTTGGCGCAGACGGGTCACGGGAGGGGCCCCTTTAGGTCGCCGGAGCCGCACCTCTGGCCAGGTGGCGTCGGCTTCCGGGCAAAACTGAGCTGGCAAGAATGAGCCTCCGGAGACTGCTTAGTCTCCCAGGAAGTTTACTCCTTCCAGTCTTAATGATACTGGGGACAACAGTGCAGAAACTTGATAGGCACGTTATTATTTACCTTCATTTTATTAGTGAAGAGACCTTGACTCACAGACATACTGACAAGATTTGAATAAGGGGAAGGAGACTCCAATTTACTTGAGTAGATATTTCTCTTCACACTGCCTCCACTAAATTCTGGGATCGATTGAAAGCCTTTTGCCCTTATTTTTCTTTATTTGATTTAATGTAAAATTGAAGGTTTAATCATCATCCTCATTATTACAACCTAATTACCACATATGGACATGTAAAGAGTTATTATTACCTCCTAGCTCTCTCTTTTTCAGGTTAAAAGGACACATCTAAATTGAGACTGGGAGAAATAATCAGCCGTCACTTTTGGTGTTCTAGGTAACAGTTTGAGAATATTTCTCCGTTGTTTTAGAGCGTTTCTCAGGTGTGATCCATGGAGTCACCTGCAAAAGAATAACCTGGGATGCTTGTTAAAATGTGGATTTCCGGTCATCACCCCAGACACACTGAGTTAAAATACTGAGGAAGGATGGCTGAACAAGTGCTCTCAGGTGATTCTGACACACCCTAAATTTGGGGAAATAAATTACCCAACAGTACTTCTCTAACTTGATAGAAATGCAGATTCTGATTCAGGGGTGTGCATTTCTGACAAGCTCTCAGGTGTTTCCAATCTGTTTGTCTATGGACTATACTTGCAGGGCCAGGGCTGTGGTGAAGAGAGAACAGGAGTTGGCATCAAAAGACCTGGGTTTGAATCCTGACTACAGAAATTAATGGCTATTTGGCTTTAAATGCAATGAGCTGCCTCTCTGCCTCAGTTTCCTTGTTTGTAAAAATGGGAACTCCTCGGGAGTTGTTGTGTGGATCAAATATTTAGAGGAAGCTGTATGTAACTAAGGAAGTGAAAAGAAAGCCAAAGGAAAATGAACTTAGATATCTGCCTCATGTCAAAATAAAACAAAGATTAAAATGTAAAAACAAAATAAACACATAGAACTACTAGAAGAAGGTACAGGTGAAGATTTATAAAATTTTGGAAGGGAAAAGCTTTTCTGATCAAAACCAAAGACAAATTATGAAGGAAAAGGTTGACAGTTTTCTCAACAAAAAAGTAAAAGATTTAGTGTATTTTTAAAAATACAAACCCATGTAAACATACTCTTTACCATATGATCCAGAAATTGTACCCCTTGGTATTTACAAATAAGTTGAAAACTTATGTCTGCACAAAAACTGCACATGGATATTTATAGCAGCTTTATTCATAATTGCCAACCCTTGGAAACAACCAAGATGTCCTTCGCTAGATACACTTCACTATGGTACAACCAGCTGATAGAATATTGCTCAGTGCTAAAAAGAAACGAACTATCAAGTCAGGGAAAGACCGAGAGAAACCTTAAATCCATACTACTAAGTGAAAGAAGACACTGAAAAGGCTGCATACTGTATGATTTGACTATATGACATTCTGGAAAAGGCAAAACTATGGGGACAGTAAAAGGATCACTGATAGCCAGGGGTTAAGAAAGAGGGAAGGATGAATAAGAGGAGCAAGAAGACTTATAGAGTAGTGAAAATAATTCTGTATGATAATGTCATTATACATTTGTCCAAATTCATTGAACATATAACACCAAGAGTGAACCCTAATGTCAACTGTGGATTTTGGGTGATAATGATGTGTCATTGTAGACTAGATTCATTGATTGTAATGAATCAATTACACTCTGGTGCAGGATATTGCTGATATGGGATGTTGATAGTGGGAGGCTATGTATTGGGGAGGCAGGGGTACATGGAAACTCTCTGTATTTTATGCTCCATTTTGTTGTGAATCTAAGACTGCTCTAAAAAATTCTATTAAAAATAGCATATGTAAAAAATAAATCCATAAACAAAGGTAAAAGGCAAAAGACAAATTGGGAAAACTATTGACAGACATATATAATAAATATATTTAATTAAGGATATTAGAACTTTAAAAGCTACTGTAAAATTATTAAGAAAGAAATGATGCTCCATTAGAAAATGAGCAGAGGACATAGGCAACTAACAAGACAAATATAATTGACCAATAAACATTAAATGATGCTAACCTCCATTAATAATCAAAAAACATAAATTTAAAATAGATAACATTAAGAATGGCAGACTTATTTTTATAAGATAATGCCTAATGTTGACAAGAGTGTGGAAAAAGATACCATCTCATACATTGCTGGATATGGTATAAACTGGCACTTTAATGGAGCCCATACTTATCAAAAATCTTGAAAATACACATTCAAGACTTCTGCAACGTCATACTTAATGATGAAATAACTGAATGCTAAGATCAGGAACAAGGTAAAGATGTCTACTCTTATCACTTCTGTTTAATGTCATACTAGAGGTTCTAACCAGTACAATAAGAAAAAGAAAAGGTATCCATATTGGATAGGGATAAGTAAAATTGTCTTTATTTGCAGAAAATATGACCATCTATGTAGAAAATTCTATGGAACCTACAAAAAAGCTACTAGGATTAATAAGTGAGTTTAGTAAGGGTGCTGGATATAATACACACATATAAAAACCAGCTATGTCTTTATATACTAGAAATGAACAGTGGGACGGTGAAATAAAAAATCAATGTCACTTGTAATAATATCAAAAATATGAAATATTTAAGCATAAATCAGATAAAAAATGTACAAGGTCTAGGGGTGCCTGGGTGTCTCGGTTGCTTAAGCGTCCGACTCTTGATTTCGTCTCAGGTCATGATCCCAGGGTCCTGGGATCAAGCCCCGCATCGGGCTCGCTGCTCAGTGGGAGGCCTGCTTCTCCCTCTCCCTTTGCCTGCTGGTGTTCCCTCTCTGTCTGTCAAATAAATAAATAAAATTAAAAAAAAAAAAAGATTCTCTCTGCCCCTCCACCCTGCTCTTGTGTGTGCTCTCGCTTAAAAAAAAAAAAAAAAAGGACAAGCTCTATACACTGAGAACCACATAGTATTTCTGAGAGAAATAAAAAAGGCCTAAATAAATGGAGATATATACGATATACCATGTTTATGGATCAGAAGACTCAATGGGGTTTGTCACCCAACCAGGTGCCCCCGTTTGGCAATTTCTTAAAAAGTAAAGCATATACCTACCACATGATGCAGCAGGGGAAGAGCATAGGGAAGAATTACAAAGGGCATGAGTACAAAGGATTTGTTCATTACCTTGATTGTGGTGATAGTTGACAGTTGTATACATCTGCAGAAACTCATCAAATTGTGTACTTTAAATATGTGCGGTTTATCATGTGTCAATTATACCTTTATTAGTTGTTAGAAATGCTCATACTTCTAGACTCAGAAATTTTACCCTGAGGAAATAGTCATTGTAAAGCTTTATCTGAAGCATGTTTATCAGCATAACACTTATAATAGTGAAAAGCTGTGATTAGCTGTTCCCGCATGGAGGATTAGTTAGATAGATAATGGATTCCTATGCAGTCTCTGAAAATTGTGTCATATAAAAAGAATGTTAATGACCTGGGAAAATACTCAGAATATATTTTTAAGTGGAAAAAAGATTACAGGAGAGAATACATTCAATTACTATGGAAAACAGTATGGCAATCCCTTGAAAAATTAAAAATAGAACTACCATATGATCCAGTAATCCTACTTCTGGGTATATATCCAAAAACCTTGAAAGTAGGTTCTCTAAGAGATATTGCACATCCGTGTTCATAGCAGCACTATTCACAATAGCCAAGAGGTGGATGCCACCCAAGTTTCCATTGATGGATGAATGGATAAACAAAATGTGGTATATACTTACAATGAAATATTATTCAGACTTAAAAAGGAAGGAAGTCCTGTCATATGCCACTATCTACAAGAACCTTGAGAACATGATGCTAAGTGAAATAAACCAGTTACAAAAAGACAAATAGCATATGATTCCACTTCTATGAGGTATCTAAAGTAGTCACATTCATAGAAACAGAAAGTCAAATGGTGGTGACCAGGGACTGGAGGGAGCAGGAAATGGGGGAGTTTTCAGTAGCATAGAGTTTCAGTTTCGCAAAATGAAAAAATTCAGGAGATCACAACAATGTGATCATAGTTAACACTATTGGCCTATACACCTAAAAATGGTTAAGGTGGTAAATTTTATGTTATGTATATTTTACCACAATTTTTAAAAAAATGAATCTATAGGGTTTTTGTACTTTTGAAAAAAAATTTAAAGTAAGGAAGTGAAAACATGGGAAAGACAAACCCCAAAATAGTAATGATCTTTGAATTTTGGAATGATAAATGATCTTAGTTTCCTTCTTTATGTGCTTTAGCATTTTTCAGATTTTACACAATAATCATGTTCTTGTTTTATAATTGGAAAAAAATTTGAAGGAAGAAAAAAAGTTACTGCCTTTAATCTTTAAAACCAGTGAAAGTCCTGAAAGAGCCTGGAGCAAGAAGACACATCATAATGTCTTACTTTTCTCCCTTCTCTGTCTTCATACAACTGCAGCCCCTGCTTTCGTGTTCTTGATCCGTCCTTAGTGGGGCAGGAGAGTGATGGGCACTCCTTAGGATAATCATCTTGCATCCATTTGCAAGCTGGAATCCTCTTCTGGTTTTCCTTCTTCAGACTCAACAATCCCAGTTATAGTCACCTTTTCATCTGAATCGAATTGTTTTTTCAGGCTAAATCCTATTTCAGGTAGTTTTACAGAGAGTGCCATTAGTTACCTGGATTTTTGTTGGATTAAATAATTCATGAAATAAGTATTTTGATAGTAAGACTCAACTCTCTTTGCTATATGGAAATTTTAATTGTAATTCTTGTGGAAGGGTTTTTTTTCCTTCTTATTCTTGGTAATTTGATGTTCACAAGGTCTGCTTTATTTATTTATTTATTTATTTATTTATTTATTTATTTATTTATTTATTTGAGAGGGAGAGAGAGAGAGAGCGCGAGCTCCTGGGCATGAGCAATGTGGGGAGGGGCAGAGGGAGAGGGAGAGAGAGAATCTTAAGCAGGTTCCGCGCCCAACCTAGAGTCCGACATGGGGCTTTATCTCATGACCCTGAGATCATGACCTGAGCCGAAATCAAGAGTTGGACCCTTAACTGACTTCACCGCCCAGGCACCCCTCACAAGGTTAGCTGTAGATGGTATTCAGGGCTTGGTTCTACATGCATAACAAGTGCAGTGTCTTACTCTGATACTTTAAGTCCCAGAGTAGTTAAAGTCCTGAGAGACACATGCTAAAGAGATTAGAGGAGGTACTTTGGCCTGCAAAGAGCCCCCTTCATTCTCAGACACACCTCTCCTTTCTCTTTGCCACTCACCCAGGTCACTGCTGCCACTTGGAGATGTAGCTTATAGGACACGGCAGGTGGAGATGTCTGGGAGGTACTTGCAGTAAGACAGCCAGCTGCCTACACATGGTCTGTTTTTCAGCAACGGAACTCTCATTTTCAGCCAGGCGCATTGCCACCCAGGTAAAAACAAAATTTTCCTGTCTCTGTGCAATTAAGTGTGATCATAAGACCAAGGGCCGGTTGCTGATAGGTTACCTGAAGGATGTGTGGGAGTTGCAGGAAGTCTCCTTTAGAAAGAAAAGAGTTCAATCTTGCTCTCCCCTTCCTCTCTCTTGTAGTCTGGGATAGGGATACGATGGCTGGAGCTTCAGGGCCCATCCTGGACCATGAGGCCAAGGACTACACATGGGAAGGTAAATCAGAGCTGGGAGGGGCAGAATCCCTGATGAATCCTGGACATGCCATGCCCGCCTTGGATGACCTCCTTGTGGGCTTTCACATGAATGTTTTGAAGCCCCTATTTGTTAGGTCTCTGCTAGTGAGAGATGAAAGTAATTCCTAACACTGAGTTTGTTCCTAGAAATGGAATCTCCAGTAACAGAACCCAAAATGTGACATTTCCTTAGTGGAAGAGAGGTGAGGGTCAGCATTAAGGATTCAATTACTGCAGGCTGGGATTTAAAATATAGCCGCACGTATTTTTCGACATGCCTCTTATCGAGAGATGGGATCTTGGTCCTGTCCAGTTGAATCCAGGCTGGCTTGTGAGTGCTTCCGCCAACAGCATACTGTGGAAGTGATGTTCTGTGACTTCTGACACTCGGTCATAATACACTGTGCACCTGTCACCGAGTAACACTCGCTCTTGGAGCCCTGAGCTGCCATTTAAGAAGGTTGATGATCTTGAAACCACCATGCTGAGGAGGCCGCGTGAAGGTGCTCTGACAGTCAGTCAGACTGAGCTTGTCCTTTGGTCACCCAGGAACCAGATATGTGAAGGAAAGAGCCATCTCAGACCCTTCAGCTCCAGGTATTCCAGACCCCAGCCATCTGAGCCCTCCCCAGGCAGTTCAAGTCATTTCAGGGGAGGCCCCACCCATGAATAAGAGTTGTCCTTGCTGTGCCCTTTTTAAATTCCTGACCCATAGAATCTGTGGGCATAATCAAATGGTTGTTCTTTTATGCCTACATTTTGGGTTTTTTTGTTTTGTTTTGTTTTGTTTTTGTTTGTTTGCTCAACAATAGATAATTGGGACAACTGGTAATTCTCATTATCTTGTTAAGGTAAAAGTTTAGTTTTCTGTCACAGAAAAGAAGTTCAGAGGTAGGCAGACCAGGGCTAGATTGGTGTGTTCATTGTCAGCAGGAGTTCAGATCCCTTTATCCTCCCTGCTGTCTGGAATGTGGACACAATGGGTGGAGCTCCAGCAGCCATATTGGACCAGAAGGCAAACTTGAGGATGGCAGAAGCAAGAGCTGAAAGGAGCCTGGGTATCTGCTAAGAAATAGATAAATCAATTTCTTCTATCTTCTTTAAGACATTCTTAAGAATCAAAAGATCAAAAGTTTTTTGATCTTTTTGATTATGTAATGAAAAGTAATGCTAACTGGTATAGAATTTGAATACATGAAACAAGAACTTAGGAAACTGGCTTGGCTGGAGCTAAAGGTTTGAGAATTTTCAAAATAGAAGTGGTAGTTGAAGTCCTGGCTGTAGACGAGATTGCCTAAGGAGAGTACGGAGTGGGAAGAGAGGAGAGCTGAGGAGAGAACCTCAGGGAATACCAGCAGTTAATGGACAGCAGGAGAGGTGAGACCACAGGAAGGGCTGGAAAGTGGGAAGGAAACCAGGATGGATGGTGTCCAGCAAACCTGGACCCTTCCCTCTGGGGGAAGCCTAGTTGGCAGCCCCTAATGTGTTCCTCATGTGTACACGGCTAATACCAAACTTTCCCTTTGTTTTGCAAGCCTCTGTTTTGATGAAGCTCTTCTATGTGGGACGAGGAGGAAGCTCCTTGAAGTGTGGGGTCAACTGTTAATCATTTTTATTGTCCCAGTGCCTACCACAGTGACTGGCATACAGCGAGAAAGCAAGAAATATTTGCAGGCGGAACTGAGTTGAACTGCTGTTGGCAAGGAAGTGTGGGAAGGGAGGGTTTCAGGAAGGAGGGGTGGTCTGCGGTGCCAAATATCGAGAACAGTCAAGTAAGATAAGGCCTGTAAAGGGCTGGTGCCATTTGGCTTAGTGTATCTGGCAATCAGGACATTGGTGACCTTGGGGAGAAGTGTTTTCACGGGGACGTGGGGACAGAACACAGTGGTGTGTGAGAAGCCCAGGCAGGGGTGAGGGCAGGAGTCAGGCTGGTTTTGCAGCACCAGATAATGAATGAAGATGAGTCAACAGCATTTACCCACATGGCCATTTTATTCTGGGCTCAAATACTACAATGATTTTATAAGCCTCATTGTACACACTTTGATGAATCCAAGGCAGGGCTGTCTTTACTGTCCAGCAAACAGGTCTTACAGCATGGCTCACTCTAATTTAAGGAGAGCCTGTTTGTTGCAGATGGAGAGAAAAGATGTCAAAGTGGAGGCTGTTGGCTCCTCTGGCGTAGAGGACGGGCGGCATCCCAGGTCCGAATTATCTGGGTGGGGACCAGTTTTGCAGGTCCAGGAGCCCTGTTTACCAGTGGGTTAGGGGCACTGATGAATTCCTGCTTTCCAAGCTTATAGGAGAGTATGGCATAAATCCACACCACTGAAATTTTTTTTTTTTAAAGATTTTATTTATTTATTTGAGAGAGAGAATGAGATAGAGCATGAGAGGGGGGAGGGTCAGAGGGAGAAGCAGACTCCCTGCTGAGCAGGGAGCCCGATGCAGGACTCGATCCCGGGACTCCAGGATCATGACCTGAGCTGAAGGCAGTCGCTTAACCAACTGAGCCACCCAGGCGCCCCATACACCACTGAAATTTAATACGTGTAGCCTCATGGGGATGTGGGTGGTGCGCAGAGAGGAGGTGGGAATCTCCTTAAAATGCAGATTCTGATCCAGCAGACCTGGGGTGGGGCCTGAGCTTCTCTGCATGTCTAACCAGTCCCCCACCACACTTTGAGTAGCAAGGATGGATTTTGGAAGCCGATTTTTCTGGACTTTCGTTACTTGTCACCACTCATCATTTCCTAGCAACCCAAGGACTGCTTCAGGAGCATAGAGGCCGGGAAAGAGGGCCAAGTCTTCCAGGTTTGTTGGGCTTCATGCCTTTCTGGTCACATCTTCCATCGGCCTGGACATCTCCATGGCTCAGGTTACATATTTCTTTAGTCAAATTCCTAGTAGGCCTGGATACTTTGGGCTTCTCTGTGTCCCAGGGCTTTCCCAGTGATTTGTCTGCCAACCTTCTGCAAGGATGGATGGGCTTCTTCCTCAGGGCTAACCTACTCCTTCAAGGGTTGAGTCTTCCTTGTTGAGAGTCGCCTCGGGCCACGGTGTTTACATGATAAATAAGAGGAATCCCCTTTAGAATAAATAATCCTGTCTGGAAACCAGAGAAGAAGGTGAGAAGGGAACCGAGGAGTGCTCCTGGGACAGGCTGGCCGGCGAGTGCTGGCCTGATGCCTGACTCCGTTTCCCTGCTCAGACATCCCTGAGCTGCACCCCAGATTCTCGTTCCGAGAGCTTGAGCTGCAGACGCGGGCTTTGCTGGGCATGTCATTGGAGCTAGGTGCTCAGATGAGGCTGCCTGGTTGAGATCCCAGGGATCAGTGTTCCAGGGGCTCTGAGCGGCTGGAGAGGGACTGCTGAGACCCGCCCGTCACCTGTTTGGCTTTGTTGCTGAAGAGACCAGTTCTCTGTCTAGTGCTCGGTCTAGATCTTCTAGATCATCACACTATCTATGAATACCCTGATTCAAAACAACGAAAACCACAAAATATAATAGCCTATAAAAATAATGATTGCCTTAAGTTTAAAAAGGCGTTTTTTCCAGAGAACCCAGAGTACTCTTCAGGTCCTCCTCTTGTTTATTCCTGGAGGCCCTCTGTGCCAGGAGGCCGAGAGGAGTAGAATCGAGGGGGCTTTTAGCTCCAGCTCGCAGGCTGTTTCTGGGGAACTCATCTCTTCCGCAGGCCACGTTTTTATTCTCCATACTTGAGGCATGTGTGGGACCCTGTGGCTACTGGACCCCTTCCCTGCAGGGAAAGGTTTAAAAAAATTCCTGTGGGTTGAAAATCCCAACACATGCCCGTGTTATGTTCCTTTTGTTTCTTTCTCTATCTCCCTCAACTTCTTAAAATTTTTATTTTTTTGATAAAAAGCCCTGGTCAGCCTGCCTACGCCCCTTGCCAGAGAGCGGAGCCGGCTGAGCAGGCTGGTCAGCCCTGATGGGCTCCACGCCTCTGACCACAGAAGCAGACACAAGATCGGTGAGGCTCGCTGGGACTTAGGAGGGACACTCGCTCTTCAGGTGTTTCTTCTTCTCCACCGCCAGTCTCAAGGCCCAAAGGAGCTTGTCCTTGTTATTCAGGATGTTGTACTCAGAGAGCTTCACCAGCTTGTCAAAGGCGGCCTCTGTGTATGTCAGCTCCTTGGTAGCGTATGGAGTTTGGGGGCCATAAATGTCCACGTGGCCGTGTTCCAGCTCCTCGGGGCTTCGCTCCACACCTGGAGGCAGCAGAAGGACTTACTATACACAGAAGGTTGTAATGGCTTGTGTCTGTCTCTCTCCCCATGGCCTGTCCCAGCACACGTGGGCGCACACACACACATGCACATGCACACCTCCATGCTCCTCAGGGCAGGGATGCAGCTTGCCCATCTTAGGACCACCCTAGCAGGGCACAGAGCCAGGCACCTAGTGGGATGTCAATAAATGTTGAATGACTGAAAGAGTAGAGGATGACATTGCTGGCTCGTGCAGGGGTGGGGGGCTTTGCTTTCTTCCAAAGCCAAGGTTGGTTCAGACTAGAGCTAAGCTGGGCTTCCCTGTTAGTCAAGTCAGAAGACTGCACAAGTCCAAACATAGGAGCTCTCAGCCCAAGACCAGTGAGTGGTGGGAACCGAGTTCAGAGGCGGCTTACCTGGGGCCTTGTATTTCTGGAAGGAGTCGTTGATGAGTGGGAAGAAAAGGACGATGGGGCCATCTGGCTCCTGGGAGTTCTCCAGCAAGTAGCACTCCTTGAGGTTTTCCTCGTCCTCTTGCAGCTCGTATTTGGGGAAG
Organism: Neomonachus schauinslandi; assembly: GCF_002201575.2. Classification (NCBI taxonomy): domain Eukaryota; kingdom Metazoa; phylum Chordata; class Mammalia; order Carnivora; family Phocidae; genus Neomonachus; species Neomonachus schauinslandi. The sequence continues at coordinate 82,878,048 of NC_058411.1, forward strand.
GGGATGTTCTGCACGGTGCAGTACTCACAGGTTTGTTTCATGGGCTGGAAAAGAACAGGACACGTTGGAGGATTAGGAAGGGTGGGGGTGGGTAAGCAACATGGAGCTCTAGATCCAGCTTCCTGATTTCCCCAGCCAACAACTCAGGTCTCCAACTACTTTGCCTCTTTGTGCTATTTTCAGAACAAAGAGGCTGAGACAGTATGTTGGTGTGGGTCCAACTACAAGCTCCTTCTGAAGGTGGACAGAAGCCCTTTCAATGATGCTTCACCCAAACACAGACCTGGGTAGATGTGGGCAGCAGCAGGAGGGTGACTGGAGCTATGCACATCTGGCCATGTCCGGCCAGGCTCCTGGGGGATGCGCATGGCCTTTGGAACGGACAAAGGGCCACAAGGCTGGAAAGGACTCTGAAAGGGCATCTTTATAAACATGATGTAACAGAAAGAGCGGTGGACTGAGAATGTCAGAATCCCCTTACTTCTGCCCCCCGTTCCAAGCTCACTAGTAGTGTGATCTTGAGTGAGCCACTGACCCCTCTCTGTGCCTCAGTTTCCCAACCTATAACACAGGAATAATAGCAGTTGTGCCATCCACCTTGAAGAGCTGGTGTAAAGATCAAGAGAGAGCAGGTGTAGGAAAGCACGTTGTCACTCATTTATAAACTTGACTCCTTATAGTTGGTGTCATGCTTATCCTCTGTCTGTACGCCCCTTTCCTGGGCTTCAGGATAAGACTGTACTAAAGGAGACCAAAGAACAGTTTCTTCCCCTTAAAAGGCCAGAACTTTTCAAAGGTAAATAGAGAAAAATAAATAAAAAACCTCTGGTCCTGGCTTTTAATATAATCACATGGAGGGTCATATTTCCTGAGGAAAAAGGCAATGTGATTATTTTGAAAATAGGACATTATAAACTCTTGAAGTGGTATAAAACTTTAGAACTGACTGGACTCCATTAAGGTTATTTTTAAGAACTCCTTTTTTTTTTTTTTTGCAGCTGATGAATTGCCAAATACAGCAAATGGTCAGATAATAAAATTGCTGAAATAAAACTAGAATTCACTCCCTGGGTCTCTTTAAAGCCCACACTGCATGTGAGGGCCAGCCAGCTGCCCCCCGAGGCTTGGATGGCTAACCTCATGTCAGGTAGAGCCACCTGAGTTTCTCTGATGCTAAGTCTTGGGGCCTATGGGGAACGCATGTTCTTCCATTTCCCAGTTTCGTGAAGGCTCAGTATGTGGCCTGTCTCAGAAGAGGCACAGCGCTCCTGCTCAGGCAGGAGCCTTTCTTTGTCACACTCGCCTTTGTCTGGGACCCAGCACAGTAATTGAGGTGGATGATGAGGTCGACTTTTCTCTCGGGCCTAAGGAGGGGTGGGTAGCTGGAGTTGACGAAGAATGCGGTGTCCAACAGGCACAAGTGGCTCACAGACTCTGTCAGCTGGTTTGGGAAACCATCTAGCACCGTGTCTGAAAGCCAAGATTTCCAGTTACCATCACGCCCTGGTGCCCTGATCTCAGCGGATGGTCCCATTCTGTGGACAGAATGCCCTGCCTGGAGCTCCTTCCCCTGGGCCTGGGCTTTGGGCCCTCCCCCTTCCAGCCAGGACCCCCAGTGAGTCCCAGTGCCCCTTGGGGTGGGCTGATAAAGAATAGCATTATCTCGGTGTTGTAGCAAGTCTTTTATGGAACACACAGAGAAAAACCACTCTGACTCAGCCACAGAGCTTTGGGGTTGCGGGGGTATAAGACTATCTTATAAATTAGTGCACACCCTGGGCGCAGAGCCAGCTACGCTTTCTGCCCCAGACAGCTAGAATGAGGATTATTAGGCTAGGTCAAAGCAGCCATTTGCAGGCTGTGGCCAAGGAAAATACCAACGATGGGGGCGAGTCAATCTTCGAGCAGGGTGGGGAGGGGGCACTGAGTTGAAGCTACATGACCACAATTTAAGACCTGGCTCTGCCACTTACCATCTGGGGGTTCTTGAGCTGGGCCATCCCTACCCAACTCTTGGGGGCACCATTCACATTAAAAGGTGTCCCCAGAGCACAACGAGAAAAAGTCAGGGCCCACATTTCCCCAACAGGGTCCCAACTTCTACCTGCTGGGATTGTTGTACAGATTCAAGTAATTAAATACCAACACTGCTCCACCTACGTTCAGAACCTCACCAAACATGGAAGACGCCCTCGGGAGAGTCTGCCCCCCCCTTCCCCCCACCCCTACGAACATGGTCAGAGGAGCTTTGCCACCCTTTCTCCACGGCAGCCTCAACACGCACTTCCGCTTTATCCAGGCAGAGGCAGGCGGCCAGGGAGGGTTACCTCTCCACATGGAGAACTGGCTGTTCTGGAGGTAGTCGGTGTGCAGCTGCAGGCCCAACAGGAAGTTGTGGAACTGAGACACAAAGGCCCGGTGGGTGAGGATGCTGCGGAAAGTAGTGGAGAGCCACGACCCTGGGATCACCACTGTAGTGTCCAAGACGTTGGCATCACATTTGGGGATTTCGGGCAGGAGTGGCTCATCTTCTGCAGGGGAGAGGGAGGACGGAAGGCGGGTCACAAGAGCTGGGGTCCCCGGGTGGCCCAGGCGGAGCCTGCATGGTTACCCGGCACCCAGGGGTCAGCACTGTAAGTGCAGTTCACACCTTCTTTGCCTAGTTGTTAAGGCCCTGGCATTGGAGACTTAGAGACCAGGGACATGGTGGTGGAGAAGAGGGGTGATGACAGGTAAGGGGCGCGGGTCCCAGAGAGGACAGGGAATCTAGAAGCCCCCCTGTAACTGTGCTTGTGGATCCCTACCCTCTTAGCTCTCCTGGGCACTGTACCACTCTGCTGGCCCCTCCTCCACCCCCAGCCAGGCCCGGGCGGACCCCTGAGGCTTGTGCCGGAGACTTGATCACCCTCCCCTCCAGGCAGGGACGACCCCACCCTAGCTGCTTTCTGAACCACAGAGATGACGTTGAAACATGAGGCAGGTGGACTGGGCCTTGCTTTGTGATCCACCCCTCCCCCGCATCACCCAACCAAGAGGGGAAGCCAGCGGGGTCACCCACCGATGTCGTGCACTCTCTCCCTGGTCCATCTGTGGAAAAACTCCTCCGAGCTTTGGGACAGATTCCAGGCATCAAGCAAGTTTAGGGAGAAGATGCTGCTCCACAAGCCTAGGGGGCAGGGCCAGCTGTGAGCACCTCTGCCCCAGAGCCCCCAGCCACCCAAACATTGACTGCTTCTACCTTGGCCTTGATGTTCCCTCCCAGCCGGGCTGCTCAGGGGGTGAGACAGACTTTGATTCCCCTCCCCCGACAGGGCAGCGGGCCCCCCATGACAGATGAGGGCATGCTGGCAAATGCAGGAGGGTCGCATGCTCCAGGGATAACCCAAACCAGCACCAGCACCCAGGACAAGATCCTGGGGGAACGGAGCAGGCCTCCCTGTCACTCCTCTAATTCAGAGGGGGGCCTGCCCAGCATGGGGCGGGGTGCCCATGGGCCTCCCTGGGTCAGGAGTCACCTAGCATGTAGCACATCCGTGACTCTGGGATCCTCTTCATCAGCCGCCCCATGAAGAACTCGGAGCCGAAGAGCTCGGTGGGGATGAAGGCCCCGTACTTCTGCAGGCCCACCTCGTAGGGGGAGAACTCACACCACTCTGCCCAGGAAGCAGCAGGGCGGGGTGTCAGTCTCCAGCCTGGACCGTCCAACCCTCCCTCCTCAGGGCTCCTACAAGTCCGGGGCCTTGGGGGACCTGTGACAGGGAGGCCGCAGTCCCCCCACGGGGCACAAGGGGGCGCCCACGACTGGTTTCTGTTGGCCAGGCAAACCAGCTTTGCCACCTGCATGGTTCATTTGCTCCACCAAACTGGGTAAACAGAGACCACAACCGACCTTGAAGCAGGGCAGGTTTCGAGAGTCCCTCATTCTGTCACTCCTCTAATTCAAAGGGGGGCCTGCCCTCCTAGAACCCCTTCCCTTCATAACTTTATTACCCCGTCCCATCAAACGTCTGCTCCTAGAAAAGCCACAAGCCCCCACCAGCCTGATCTAGCCACACAGAAGGGGTAGCAAAGTCGAGACGGAGGGAGGCCAAGGTATGTGGTGGGTTGTGCATGTGCTGGGGCGCTGGGTACCTTTGCCTGCCGAGAAGGGACACCCTTATAAATTTCTAGCCACCAGTGTTACCTCTGAAATCCTGGTTGCTTACATCATCCTTGACATTGATGGTGAGGTAGATGGGCAGGGGGTTCTGGCCCTCACACAGAGCAGCACGCTGATCTGACAGTTTGGATTCATCGCTCTGTGGGGAAATGAAATGGTGAAGGAGCAGAGGCAGTCTGGAGACAGTGCAGAATAAGGGGGACGGTCTGGACCTGCAACAGGCCTTTCCCCAATTCCTGAGCCCACCCGGCAGCTCTGCAGGTCCCAGCCGACACCAGTCAATGTACCCACACAATGTCGCTCGTCCCTGGGCTAGTCACCATCCCAGACGTATGGACGGGAGCGGGACTGAATCTACAGCTTAGGGCTGTCCCTCAGAGTCCCAGGATTCTCCTCACGTCTCAAGGACCAGGGAAAGAGAAGGTAGGGGTGGAAAAGGCCACCACTGTCCCTCTTCATCCCCATCATCTTCCACCTGATGTACCCTGGAGCAGGTCCATTTTTCTTATGTGCTTTGCATGTTAGGCTCCCTCATAAAATTTGTTTGGGAGGGGGAAAAAGCTGCTTGTAAGAAAATTTAAACAAAAGGCTTGGAAATGGTGCACCAGCTGTCAGCCAAGGTCCCTCTGAGTCCCCAGAGCATGGTGCTGCCAAATCAGAGGGGAGCCTGCAGACCATCCAGGGCCACAAGCCACCTCCCGAAATGAATCAGCCAGTATAGCCAGGCCAGTTGGGGGGTTAGAGGCCCACGCTCTGACCCTAGGCTCTGAGCAGCTGCCTGCTGGCTGCCCATCCCTGGTTATTCAACTGTGTGAAGGCCCCGACCTTGTGTGGGCTGCTAAACACACTTGTGGGACAGACAACTCTTAGGCTTCCCTTGAAAGGCAAGCAGGGTGCCTAACATAATGGCCCAGGGATCTGGGCACTGCAGAGCTGAGTCCTGGAAGTAGAGAGAAAACTATAGACTCAGAGAAGAACCCAGTCCATACTCACTGTCAAGGGGGCCCAAGGGAAAGAGGCTCCTGCCCTGGCCAGAGTGGAACAGCAGAGACCTCCTAATTTCAATCCTACACTTGCTCCCTGGGAACCTTGGCTCCTCCTCATACCAAACCCCAGGCAACACTCAGATGTCTGTTGTCAAAAGCCTGGGTGCTTTCCTCTCATCACACGGAGCACTAAGTATTGCTAGAAATATTAACTACCACTCATTGATGTAGTTCCCATTTAAGGAATAGCACAAAGCAGGACCCAGATTTAAATCCTATCCTGCCTGAATCCAAAGGCCAACGCCCTCAGTCTCTGCCTGCCCTGCTTCATCATAAGCACAGATTAGATGGTGGGTTATCAAGAGGGGGAGGGTGGTGGCTCCATCAAAAGCTGTGAGTGCCTCAGTTCTGAATTGCCATTGCCTAGCACAGTTTCTGACGTGCAGGAGGTACTTAATTTTTTTGAATGAAAAAAAAATGAAGGAATGAATGCACTTTGAAGATGAGGTTCAGGTCATGCTTCATTTTAGGGATGACCTGCATTTAGACCAGCACATGACTGAGAGCAGCAGGGATCCTGAGGCAGGCCCATTTATGCCCATGGCGGGCACCAAACTCCTCTGACGGACAGTTTGTTTAGAGGATTCTCCAAGGGCCTTGCTGAACCTTCCAGACCAGCCGTCTAGGATGCTTCCACCCAGCCCTTCTTCCCTCTCTCCTCCACTTGGGGTCAGACTTGTATCACAGTCTGATGCCTCTCCAGCCTCCCCCAGCTCCCTCCCTGTGTTCTCCCCTGGTGTCTTGGCATGGCTCTCAGAGGACATGCTGCCGCTCGGCAGGACTGCTCCTAAGCCATCCCCACCACAAGGGTCTCAGTCATACACGAAAGGCATGTGGGAAGACAATTCCACCATCTTTCTCCATCATGCACTCAGGCACCTCATGCTTCCTACTGTCCACAGATGAATCTGCAGGTCTAAGCTAACTTCCTTCTCATGAGAAGTAAGTCCAGAACCACACCCCCCTTCTTCCCAGCCATGAAGAAAGAAGCTGGTCATCAGACAGGGCAGGTTGGACCTCGGAAGAAGCTGAGCACCTACCTCATCCCCCAGACAGGCCTCAATCAGCAGGCCCCAGAAATCTGTAAAGGTGACCTTGTAGCCTTCCTGACTGCGCTGCCGAAGCTCCTCCTGGAATTTGGAGAGCTGGTCTGGGAACAGGGCAGGCATCTTGTCTTTGACCACGTGCCTCCGTGCCTCAAATATGGCAGGCTCTAGGTTTTTGGAGGACCAGTTAGGGTCACGGTACAAGGTAGCCATGGTCCTGGAGAGAGAGACACATACATGGAGATAGAACTGAGCCAGTCCAGGTCCGATCAACACTGGACCCTGGCCAGAGAGAAGATGGACAGATCGTGGGAGACCCTAACTCACCAGGAAAGGAGCCTGGAGGAAAGGGGTGAACGTTATTATTCATAGTCACAATGGCCACATGTGCCAGGTATAGCATGTTGCTTGAGAGTGAGGATTCTGGGGACGCCTGGGTGGCGCAGTCGGTTAAGCGCCTGCCTTCGGCTCAGGTCATGATCCCGGGATCCTGGGATCGAGCCCCGCATCGGGCTCCCTGCTTAACAGGGAGTATGATTCCCCCTCTCTCTCTGCCCCTCCCCCCGCTCGTGTTCTCTCTCTCAAATAAATAAATAAAATCTAAAAAAAGAAAAAGAAAAAAGAGTGAGGATTCTGGACCCAGATCTTCCTGGGTTCAAAACCAGACTCTACCACTCACTAGCTGTCTAATCTTGGGCAAGTTATCTAACTGCTCTTCACATCAGTTTCCCCATCTGTGGGAATGGAGAGAATTATTACTATACCTACCTCAAAGAGTTATTGTGAAGATTACACGAGTTAATGCAATTTAAAGTGGTTCGAACAGTGGCCAGCACAAAGTATGTGCTGGGTTGTGGGGCTGTGAGGACAACACTGGAACCCAGGCTTGGCTGATTCCAGATCCTGGACTCGTTCCACTCTGCCACATTCATTCCCATAATTATGATGCTGGCTAAAGATTTATTTCCCCTGCTTCTGCTGAACTTATATGGGGCAGTGGGAAGGAGTAAAACAAAGACGGAGACCCCTCTAGCCCCGGGTCTCTTCTTGGCCTGGACCCAGCCTTTCTGTCGAGGTCAGGACAGCACCCTGAAACCCTGTGCCCTAGGTGACCTTGTCTGCAGCGTCACTGTTGTCTAAACAGTGGCCTCTTCCTTCACAGGGCTGTTCCTGGTCTGGGAAGGTGGGGGTTGGTCAAGAGATTTCATGGACAAAAAGCACGCTGCTCTCCATAAGATTCACTCTTATTTTTATATGTTTAAAGAGCTTTCAAAACCATTAGAAATGATTGATTTTATGGGTGTTATGCACAAACAATGAATCATGGAACACTACATCTAAAACTAATGATGTAATGTATGGGGATTAACATAAGAATAAAAAAAAAAGAAAAGAAAAGAAATGATTGATTTTAAAAGGATACTTCCCAGTGCTTTCCCAGGCCAGGAGACCCTTCCCTTCCCCCCACTTCCCCCTAAGTTCCTCCCAGTCTCCTGCTCAGAAGGATGCAGGCGCCCCTTGGCCCTGATGGAAGCAGGTTTTATCTCCTTAGTGTACCACCCATGGGCCATGCCAGTAAACGTCAGCTGTCCTTCTGTCCCATCTGGGCTGAAGCCTCGGAGTTCCTGATGCACCAGCAGCCCTTGGCCTTTCTAGGGAAAGTTCACATCCACTGCTCAGATGAAAGTTACCTAGAGCTCCTCCTGGATGAGGGGCCAGCTTGGGACCTCGGGGGCTCAGAGGCCCCAGTCCCTGACAGAAGAAGATGCAGCCCCTCGTGGTCAAGGGTCCCCTGCCAGGGCTGTGTTATGACCTCGGTGGGTGTCTTCCACCATAAAAATACTAAAAATTATGTTTTATGATTGTTGTATAAAAACAAATATAATAATGTTATATTTGTCCTCAGGCGAGAAGTTCTTTTTTTTTTTTCCTGATCTTAAAAGAAGGTAAAACATTTTTCTGGGCTTCTACAAGCAGTGTGGGCCCTAGGCACGGTGGCTCCTGTGGAGAAGTCGACCTCACACTGGCCTCATGTTGTGGAGGGGGGGGATTGGCTCGCTGTCCTTGCTCACCAGCAGAGAGTGAGGGAGCCCCCAGGGCAGAGAGAGGGGCAAGGCAAGGATGGGGGTGCGCTGGGGTGGGGGCAGCTAGAGCAGCTGGGCCGGCTCCGCGCAGCCTCAGAGAGCTGGCACGCTTGGAGAGGGCACCTGCATCTTCCCGGCAGGATGGGTCAGTGGCGGGAGTGGTTCATGCGTCCTAGCCACTGTGTTTCTGGGTCCCTGCTGCAGCCCCAGGACACCCAGTACTGGGAGAGCCTCACACAACGACCCCATGGGGTCAGTGCTATTGTCAGACCCATTTTACAGATTCAGAAACTGAGACTCAGAGAAGTGAAGCTGCTGCCCAAAGTCACACAGCTGTAAGGGGTAGAGCTGCCCAGGTTTTGTGAGTCACCCTACCTGGGGGTGGGGAGAGCTTCACCAGAGACCCTCAGCTAGCCTGTTTAGTGCTTGCTCTGGGCTCCACAGGGCAGTGGCAGCCAGCTCCTTACCAGGTGGCCCCAGACAGGCCAGTGATGTAGCTGGCACAGTTCAGGATGTTCAGCTTCTGCAGCCCCAGCAGGTGGCCATACATGGCGGTCATGGATCTTGTTCCACCCCCGGTGGCCATGATGGCTATCAGCGGTACCTGGGAGCATACAGAGGCAGACTATTGGGGCGGTGCGGGGTAGGAGAAGACACAGACTGACAGACGGAAGCTTAGAAAGAACAGTGGAGGAGGGAGAACTGGCTACAGACAGCAGAGAGCGAGGCACTGAGTGACCTGAAAACTGCCTTTCATAGAGTGATGGGCCACCTGGTAGGTCTAGAATTAGATCTTCGCTCCAAACCCAATAGTTGGTGAGGGTAAGCGGCTCCAAAGCTTCACACAGCTTGCTCAATCAGAACGTTGTGGCTGGAAGAATTCTTTGCACTGTTAGTCTAGCCCTCAGTTAACAGATGATGACACTGGGGTCCAGCGGGCCGAGGGACTTGCTCGAGAACCCAGCTAGTGTGAGATTCCCTACTGGTTCCTTCTGTGCAAGGATATGATATTAGGGCACCAGACCCAGACCTGGCACATGAGAGGTGCTCGGTATATATTGTATGTACAACAACAGGAATCACTGCTCCTACTTGATGTGGGAAGGAGCAGGGTTGTCACCTCTGGATTTACATAGGTCAAAGATGCCCTTGGTGTTTTCCCCTAAAGATGGGAAAGTGGGGAGGGCGATCCTTGCCAAGATGTACTCTCTTTATTTGAGCAGGGACGGTAAGATCCTTCTGTCTGCTAAAGCCCCATCAGAGCCCTCCTCGGGCACCAGGTCTCCATCCTCTTGCACTTGGAGGGTGACCTGCTGCCTGGGAGGTGTGGACCTCAGTCCCTAGCAGGGAGGTGACAAAGGGCTCTAATAAAGGCACACCTTCTGCCCCGTGGGAAGAAGCTGGCCCTGTGAGGGAAGCTGCTTCTCTGTAGTTTCCAGCTGCTGTTTTTTTCTGGGGGGGTTATGTATGTGTGCTATTTGGGGAGAAGAGAGAATTGCAGAACAAAGGGCCCAGGGCCTTTTGAGTGGAGGTGGTAGAGCTTCAGATGTTTTCCTGGCTGGGGAGAAGAGGCCGTTGTGTCTCTGTATAAGTAAGACTTCATTAGTCACCTCGGGACCTGTTGGTGCATGGGGAGGAGCAGCCAAGGCCCCTTCCTTGCTCTCTCTACTTTGCCCTCCCCGCCCTTCCCCTTGCAAACACACAACTGAATCACATCCAGCACAGCCCTCAGCTGGGCACCCAGGAAAGGCAGTGGCGAGGCCACCCTGGGGCAGAGAAGGGCTTGGGGGCGGCTGGCAGGGTGCGTTGTGGGCAGGACAAGCTCGGCTCAGAGAGGGATGAAGCCCCGGCCGGCAGGCCTCTGCTTACCCACCTCATCCGCAGACAGGTCCTCCTCCAGCTGCAACACCTGTTGCAGGGCCTTTGCCACCACCACCTTCCGCTTCTGCAGGAACTCCTGCTCGGCAGGGCACAGGTTGAAGCCCAGCCGCACATCCAGCGTCTGAGGGCTACGGGGACAGAGGACCTTGATAAGCGAGCCTGTAGACTTTACCACGATGAAGACATGACTTTAGGGTCAGTGGGTCATAGGCTTGAAGACTGGTTCTGCCATATACCATTTCTGTGACTTGGGGTCTCTGTTTCTCATCTGTAAAATGGGGCTAATCTGGCTTACCTCCCAGCACTATCTTGAGCACTTAATGAGACTGACAAACAGAAAGCCCCTAAAGCCTCAGCTGACACACTCTGAGCAGGTCCTCGACAAAATCGGGGAACTCATCAAACCCTCCACATCCTCAGCCCGATCTGGGAAATCCAGGAAGGCTGCCCCAGGTATCTTCTACAACCTGAGGCTAGACATGGGTGACAAGGAGCCCTGGGATCATTTTGGCCAATCCCTTTGGACCAGGCTTTACAGTAAGGGGCTTTCCTGTGGAGTTCACATTCTTTGGTAAGTTCTCCCTGCTCCTGGAGTAAATACTCCTTCTGTGCGTTTGTGCAACTGACAAAACCCCTTCATATTCCTGATGTCACCCTCTCATCCGTACAGGTCTGCAAGGCAGGTGGGGCGGAGCTGCCATAGCATGTCCAACACTTGCCTTCTTTTTTACCGCATCCCTGCCCTGGACAATTCCAGGCTCCTGGCCTGGCAGTCAAGACCCTAGCTGCTCTGTGCAACCTCACCATTTGCTACTTCTTGGAGGGGCCCATAGGCTTTCAGATTCTGGAAGCAGTCCCAGTTCTGAGCCTTTGTGCAGCCCTTGCCTTCACCAGAAGCTTCCTCCCTCTGCCTACTCACATCCCTGGTGTCCTCCCAGGCTCAGTTTTCCGGGGACTCTGGGTGAATGGGCATTGACAATTTCTGACCTGAGTCTTACTTAGTGGCCTGAGTCACCAACCAGATCACATGTCCTTGAAAGCAGAGCCTGGGAGCTCTGCCATCATGCTTCCTCCATGCTGAGCACAGGCCTAAGACACAACTGTGAGGAAATAACTCTTTCCTTGGCCTCAACAAAAAATAAATAATAAAACAACAGTAATAACAACACTGGTTGACAGTTGCTGAGTGTTCCTCTTGTCAGATCACTGATTTTCAGCAAGGGTGCCAAGACAATTCAGAGGGGAAAGAATAGTCTTTCCCACAAATGGTGTTGGGACAACCCGATATCCACATGCAAAAGAATGAAGCTGGATCCCTATTTCACACTGTATATACAAATTAACTCAAAATCTGTCACAGACCTAAATGTGAGAGCTAAGACCATAAAAACTCTTAGAAGAAAACAGGGGAGTAAATCTTCATGACCTTGGATTAGGCAATAGTTTCTGAAATATGACACCAAAAATATAGGTGACAAAAGAAAAAATATGCATGCACCGGACTTCACCAAATTTCAAAATGCCTTTGCTTCCAAGGACATTGCCAAGAATATAAAAAGACAACCTCCAGATTAAGAGAAAATATTTGCAGATCATATATCTGACAAGGGACTTGTATTCAGAGTATAAAAAGAACTCTTACAACTTAGCAATAAGAGGCAAGTAACCCACTTTAAAAATGGACAAAGGATTTGAATAGACATTTCTCCAAAAAGATATAAAAATGGTCAGTAAGCCCATGAAAAGATGCTCAACATCATCAGCCATCAGGGAAATAGAAATCAAAACCACATTTCACTTCCTAGGTTGAGTAAATCAGAGGGACAGACAGAAGGAGGGTACTTTACCAGGGTGTAGACTTCATATGTAATTCACAGTTCTCACCCTGGGAAGGGAAAGATGAACAGCCTTTCAGGGATGACAATTTAGAGCCAAGTGGTCCCAAGCGAAGGAGCGGCGTCTCGCCACATGGTCCACCCTGACTTGACTCAGCACACACATGTGCACACGCATATGCACACGCACACACGCTACCCTCCTTCCCTCTCCTGGATTCCCTCTATGATCCTCAGCTCAGCCTCTACACACCCTCTTTGGCTCCACAGCGCAGCCTGCAGTCTCCTCCCCCACAACACTCCTCTGTCCTGCCTGAGAGACCGCCCCCCCTCCCCCCCTCCCGCATTCCCTCCCCTCCTGCTCTCCCCCTCTCCCTCCCACAGGAGCTTCGGGCCGCGCTGCTACTCAGGGGCCCCTTACCACGGGCAGGGTCACCGTCTGGCCATCGGGGAGGCAGTCAAGGGGCTGGCGGACAGGGCTGGTCTTCCTCTGTGCACAGCAACAGCAAAGCTGGAAGGATGGGAGGGTTCTGTGAGGGGGTGAGGGGCTCCTCTGGCAGCCCCACCTGCACCGGTCCCCCGCACCCCCCACCGCCACTGTCTCGTACCCCATGGCCCCACGGGCTCTTGGGCACGTCCACGTGCAGGCAGGGCTGGAAGTACTCGGGGTAGTGGAAGCAGGCTGGGTTTGCGCAGCAGGGCTCCAGGCAGCATGAAACGTGTTGGGTGTGCTCGAAGGACTCCTTCACTGTCACCAGGAGGTCCTTCACTGAAAGAGGGGACAAGAAGCCTGAGCCCCTAGAAGCCTCTCACTTCTCTGCCACAACTTGGGCCAGGAGAAAGCTGATGAGCTGGCAGAACCTGGGACAGGGATTTAGAAGCATCTAGGGCACTGGTTAACATGTAGGTCCGGGCAGGGCCCAGGAATCTGCATTTAATGAGGCTGTGTATGATGCGGACAGACGAGGTCCCCAGCAAGCCCTGAGATGCTGAGTCCTCTGGACAGGTCCTCCTAGATTCTGCTTCTTCAGGAGGTGCCCTGCACTGAAAACGGGCCCTCACCATACCACCAGTTTGGGGGTGCGGCTTCTTCCCCCTCCCTCTCCCATGTCCGCACAGCCATGCTGCTCTCCTGAGATGGGATGGGGCAGTGAACGGAAGCTTCTTGTAACTGTGGGTCTCTTAGGTCCCTGCCAGCCATAAGATGCTGGGACCTTCCACGAGGAAGGGGCACAGCTAGAGGGGCCGTGGGTGCTGTCAGTGCCCACCTGTCCTGGGGCTGACCAGTGCACCAGACCAGGGGTGCAGCCCCGACCCGTGTGGGCAGAGCGGGCCATGCTGTGTCACTGACCCCGGCCCAGGGCGCTCGTCAGGCCTGAAAGGTTCTGAGGGTCCCATGGGTGCCTGGAAGTGTATGTCCCTACAGAGCAGGGGGGAGGCCAGGGGTTCATGGCCTCTGAGGGTGAGGTGATCCTGAGGAGCCCCGGCCAAGCTCAGCCGGGACTGAGCCCAGGGCAGCTGTGGGAAGAAACACTGACCACCACGCCTGTCTCCCCAGCAGCAGAAGAGGTCAAAGGACTCACTTTTCCTGCTCTTCTTCCGCCTCTGGCATTCTGCATGAACCTCCAGGCGGGAGACTTGCCGAGACTGAAACAAAGGAAGGGAGGGTCAGTCTGAGCACCATCTGCCCCCTCCCTCTGCCAGGCCAAATGGAGGAGATGAACCAGGGGATAAATTCAGCGCTAGTCGGATTTGGGGCTGACTCCAGGGAACAATGGTGTGCTGACCACCCAGTCAAGACTTGTCATCTCATTAAGAGATGGAGTACTTGAAAATGAAGCAGTCCTGAAAAATCTAGGCTATATGGTCACCATTTACTAGGGGTCATGTTCTCAGCTACAGGTCAGGGATGGAAGCTGCACGATTTGGTCCAAAATAAAAAGAGGGAGCTTTCCACTGTGAGCTTTGGAAGTGAGAACTTCCAGCAAGATAGTCTTCTAAAAGTCAGATTCTTTTACCACAACCTCCTAAAGACTGATTTCTGGGGGAGAGATCTCGAATCCTGAGGCTTTAGATGCTGAAGTGTCTGTACCAACAGCTGAATTATGAAAATCTTTTAAAACACCGAGCTTATGCTTGTAGAGGAATTGGAGCTGGGGGGTGGGGAAGGGGACAGAGGCTGAATATGGGAGGAGGCTGCTTGCAAGTAGGTGCTTTTATTGGGGAGATTCCCAAGGAGAGGGTTTACCCTTGTGGGATATGGGATGCTGGGCCAGGGGATGGATGCCCCAGCTCCCGCCTCCCCAGCAGGGGCCCGGCCCCTGCCCCATCTGCCCAAGCCCCGTTGGCCTGCTTTAGTTAGTCTGACTCCTGGCAGGCTCTAGGACAAGGGCTTAGGTGGGCCGTATTCTCCCCACAGTTCTGTTCCCCTGGGAGCGGCAGCCACGTGTGGCCTCCGGAGCTACAGGAACCTGGAAGGACAAATTACCACGAGCACGCCATTGGTGATGAGCATCTCAGGTGGAGAGGGACTGGAAAACAAAGTGAAAACTCCTGGTCAGTTATATCATTCTTGCTTGATTTCTCAAGAGGTGTTAAAGAACCTGGATAGGGTCAATAATGAGATAGCAGAGCCTCCTTGATCCTTATCAAAAATAGTGGCTTAAGAAATCTTAGATCACAGGGCACCTAGGTGGCTCAGGTGGTTAAGCATCTATCTGCCTTTGGCTCAGGCCATGATCTCAGTGTCCTGGGATCAAGCCCCGCATGAGGGCTTCCTGCTTGGCAGGGAGTCTGCTTCTCCCTCTCCCTCTGCCCCACCCCACAGCTCACTCGTTCTCTCTCTCTCAAGTGAATAAATACAATATTAAAAAAAAAAAAAGCAACCTTAGATCTGTGGATTGTCAAGGAGAAAAGTGGCATACATTTTAAATAGAATAGGAAAAAAATAAATGTATAGGTTGGAAAGAAGAGAAGAGTTCCTTTTTTATTTTTCTTTTTAAAGATTTTATTTATTTATTTGATAGAGAGAGAGAGAGAGAGAGTACAAACAGGGGGAGTGGCAGGGAGAGGGAGAAGCAGGTTCCCGCTGAGCAGAGAGCCTGACGTGGGACTTGAACCCAGGACCCTGGGATCATGACATGAGCCAAAGGCAGGCACTTAACCAACTGAGCCACCCAGCTGCCCCTCCCCACCTTTTAAAGGGTTAACTATGCTTTATGCTCAACCAGATGCATAAGTTGTGCTTTATGCACAACTGTAAGGAACTATGAGGATAAACAGCAGGAAAAGGCCCGAGCCTGCCACCTGCAGCAGATGTAAAGAGTTCTGGTGGCAGAAATGACCCATTCTCCTTTCTGGGCTTTATTTAATTCATGCATTAAACAAACAGTTCTGACCCAGCCGGAGAGGGGCCTGGTGCATATGAAATGTCTTCATGTTATAAAGTCAAGAATATAAGTCTCCAAGGTTACAATTAGCCTATGGGAGTCTACAGCTTCCCTTGCCAAAATTAGGCCCAAGATGATTGTGCCTCCAGATCAACTCTGACTACCAATTTCGACATGTTTCATTTTGCAAGCTACAAGGACTTTTCCCCCAAGTCTTACCGAGTCAAGAATTGGAGGAGAGAGCCCAGATGTTCTTCAATGAGAGACAAAGTTGATTTTAATTTGTTAAGCAGCTGTTGTGGGTAAATGAGGCAGCCCAAAGAATTCCAAGTGCCCCTAGGTAGAGGACTCTCTCAGAGTGGAGTTTGACAAGCTCTTGTTCTAACTCCTGCCTCTCACCCTCTGCATTTTCCCGGACTGATCCTAAGTCCAGGGGCTCAGCCCTATCAGGGCTACCAGGGAGGAGTTGGCTGCCCAATCACAAGGCACACTAGTATCCTGAGCAGGCTTCTCCCTTCTCTCCCCTTCTCTCTTTGTCCTCTTCTCCTTCCTATCCTCCAGCTCTGGGGCCCAGTTCTACTTGAGTGCCCAGCATACTCGTATCTCCAGGACCCTGGGTCATTTTCCTAGTTGAAAATGATGAGAAATAACCCCACGTGTTGGACCTGAGCATCTCCTTGATGTGGTTCTAGAGTTGGCTGCAGAGGGGGACAGGCTGCTTCAGGCCAGAGTTTGGGGGAGGTTTTTTTTTTTTTTTAAAGATTTTATTTATTTATTTGAGACAGAGAGAGAGAGAGCGCGCACATGAGCAAGGGGGAGGGGCTGAGGGAGAGGGAGGAGCAGACTCCCTGCTGAGCAGGAAGCCAGACTCAGGGCTCGTGGGGCTTGAACCCAGGACTCCAAGATCATGAACTGAGCCAAAGGCAGACAAGTAACCAACTGAGTCAGCCAGGTGCCCCTGGGGCAGTTTGTTTGAACAGTTCAGGGCCAAGGAGGAAACCCCCTGGTCCTGACCTCTTTCTCAGCCTGGCCTCTCCAAGGCCCCATCACCATGTGGCAGGAATTCTTCTCAGAGGCCACTCTCAGGAATGCAAGGGAGCTGAGGCAGGCAATTTGGCCAGAGTTCTAGATCTCTGAAGCAAAACTGACGTCAGTAGAACAGGATGAGTAGGGCTGGGGCCCAGGCACCTACAGTATTTAGAAGCTCCCAAGTGACTCTGAGGCGCAGTGTGGGGTGCCAGGGGTGAGAGTGGGAGAGGCGAGGGCAGCAAAAAGGCAGACCAGGCTCTGAAATGCCTGCTCGGAGCCACTTGGGAGTCAGGACCATGGCGGGGTCCTAGGGGGCTGGGCCTACTCACCTCTCCTCCAGCAGGAACTCTACCTCCAGCTCTTCCATGCCCTGGCAAGGGGGTAAAGGGAAAGCAGCTGTGACCTGGGGCTGCCCCTGTCTGCCCCCCAGACATGTCCCTTTAGCTTCTACCCCCAGCCTCCCATTGCTCGCCTGCCTTCCCAAGGGGCTCAGTACCCAGGGCAAGGGAGAGTTGAGATATCATCCCCAGCCAGCTCAACTCTGAAGGATAGGGGCCCCTTCCCTCATTTATTCCTTCACACCTCTCGTTGTGTAACTTCAGGAAGTTGTGACTTCACTGGACCTTAATTTCCCTGCCAGAATGTAAGCCAGCCAAGAGCAGGGATACTCGTCCCCTGCCGTGTCCCCAGGGCCTGGAACAGTGTCTGGCCCATAGTAGGAAATCAAGGATTTGTTGAATGATTGAATTGATAACACCTTGGTCTTTTCTAGCTCTGACATTCTCTGATTTGCAGATTTGCCCTTCTTTACCCTCATCTGCCCTCCGTCCCCTGGGCTATCTCAGCAGCAGGACTCTGAGGGAAAAAAAAGGAACCAACACGTACTTCATCTCCCTTTTGTACCGTGAACGGTGCTAAGGGCCTTAAATATGTTTTCCCATTTCAGCACCACAACAGCCCTGTGAGGTACGTATCATCATTGCCATTGGACAGATGAGGAAACAGAATGCAGAGGAATTGAATACATTCTGCAAGGTTACACAGCTGGTAAGCATAGCACTGGGACTGAGCCAGCAGTACTGTCGTTTCCTGACTCGGTGACACAGAGAGAAACCGTAGGGTGGCATCATGAACATAACTAGCTGCTCCCATGGGGCAGGAGGCTGAGGGCCTGGACACCAGCACCCACCTCTGGGTTGAGTGGGAACTTCACATGGGTTTTCTTTCGGAAGCAGAGTTTGGTGAGGTCATAGAAGATTGTCAAGAGATGGTCATCTGGTGTCAGTGTATCTTCATCACAGATGCTCAGCTCTAGCACGTTCTAGGGGAGAAAGGAGGGTGCAAGTCTGGTTACTGTGTTTGCATGGGCCCATTTTCCTAGGAAGGAGGTGGGTCTGAGGGATGGGGAACAGCACAGAGGTCCCTGCTCAGGTATGAAAGACATTTGTAGAATAATGAACTCAGGGGTGATGGTATCTAAACCCTCCTTTCTAATTCTCTGAAGACTTCCTGACCCTCTGCTCTGATTCTCCTGGAGAATTTTGCTCTTTTGCAAGGTTGGCAAGGGCCTGTGAAGTGTAAGGGATATCATTCCACCTGGGGGGATGATAGAAAGGCAGAACAAGCAAGATCCTTGCCAACTCATAGACTGTGTTCAGCACTGGGGCCCCTGGAGCTGAAGACAGCCCATTAAATGCTAGAAAACCCAATTTAAAAAAAAAAAAAACAATTCAGGGAAGCTAACACCTTAACACTCCTGGAAGATGATGTGGCAGATTACAGGGATTCTCATACTTGATGGGCTTGGGGTGAGGTGTTTAAACTCTATCCTTTGATTCATCAGCCCCTAAAGAGGTCTTATGGGTGGTCTCAAAGCTGCATGTCAAGAGTTGAGCAGCTACCCTGACATCTGGCTGAACACTGAGGTCAATGGTTTTGGGTAACATGGATTAGCCTCTGAGGTCTCTTGTTTCAAGGACCCTGGGAGATGAGGGTTGGGGCTGGGTTTGCCTCTTTGGTCCTTATCAGGTGGACATAAAGTGGTCTGAGGGTTCCTTATTGAATGAGATCTGTTGACCTTGTAATTACTAGAAACACAGACATGCCCCAGAACCAACCCCATAGATTCATATGAGCAGCCCCATAGATCTTTAGACAAAGGAAGTCGAAATTCTGATTTCAAGATGGCAAAGCCCATGCCCAAATCCTCCTTCCTCGCCAAAACCATAAATATGATAGAAGAGATATTTTTATAGTAACAAATATAAAGCCCTTCTTAAAAAAAGACTTATTTATTTATCTTTGTGGGGGTGGTGGGCAGGGGCAGAAGGAGAGGAAGAGAAAATCCCAAGCAGACCCCGAGATCATGACCTGAGCCGTTATCAAGAGTCAGAGGCTTAACTGACTGAACCAGCCAGGTGACCCTAAAGCCCTTCTTGAAAACAAAAAAGGACTTATCATGAACCAGAAATAAAGAATCACCCTAAAATATGGAAGCAGAAAGCTGGAGATATCAAGCCTCAAATGCCCCAAGACTGGGGTTGATACCTCCATGATGAGGCCAAGTTTGTTTTAAGAGCACTCTGCTGAGGGGGTACCGGGGTTGGCTCAGTCAGTTAAGTGTCCGACTCTTGATCTTGGCCCAGGTCTTGATCTCATGGTCATGAGTTTCAGCCCCACATTAGGCAAAAAAAATAATAATAATGAAAATAAAAAAGGGCATCCTGCTGAGTTGGTCACAGCTCAGTATGCTCAAGGGAGAACTCTCCCATAGGAGAGTTGCCATATACCTGAAGAAGGCCAACACCATGAAACAAAAGCCCAATAAATGAAAGAACAGACACTCAAGGAATTAGAAATAATAAAGCCTTCTAAAAAGGAGTTAAGATAAGGAAAACCCTCTGGCTGGAATTAGACTGGCCTTGGACCTAGTGAATAGAATGGCCCTTCCCCTCCATGTATTTTCCTACTTGGAGCATGTTCTGAAACACGCTCAGTTTTGTGGCAGGAACCACAAATGCCAGCAACAATTAGGTAGAAGGACAAGAGAGGAAGGAAAGAAGGTAGAAGGATAAGTAGACTCAGAGGGACAAATAATGAGGCAGGCCTAATGAAGAAGTGGGTGAGTGGGAAGATGGGTCACTAGGAGGAGAAGAAGTAGGTGGGAAGAAAGACAAATAGACATAAGAAGGACACAAAAGCAAACAGAAGGACAAGCAGGCATGGAGAATAGAAATATAGGCAGGGCTGACAGACACATGGTGTCCTCTGAGTCTCACCTTCACTTGGCTCTGGATCTGGAAGCTGAAGGTTTCATTCCACTCTGGGTTCGGGCAGTTGGAGATGGTCCTAGTCTTCAGCTTCTCACGAGAAGCGGTGGGCAGCCAGAGGCTCACAAAGCAGTCTGTCTGGCTCACTGTCCAAGGAAGACAAGGGTTGGGGGGGAAGGGTGGGGAACCAACCCGGGTCCAGAGAGGAGAGTGGAGAGTCAGAAGGAAACCTCAGGCAAGTCACTTCCAGAGCAAGCCCTAGTCTCCCCTCCTCACTCATGGGTCTGACTCTCCAGAGACCTTTGTCCCAGAACCCCCGAGAAGACCACAGCCTACAGGCTAGAAAATTTAGAGAGGGGGTTCATGTCCCACTGATCACTCTCCTGGACATAGATGGCTCTGGCTCTTTTCAGAAGCATCCCAGCCCCCTGAGCAAATGCCTGCTAGGTTGGGACAAGGTCTGGCTGCACAGTTTTTCCTCCACCAGGGGAAGATCTGGAGGACCAGCCCCCACAGAGTCCAGTTTAACTCTTGCCTTAGCGCAAGGTACCAGGAAAAACAAAGTGGGGCTCTGCTCTTCCTCCGGGCTGGTGAGAAGCAGGGGAACAGAGCCTGCCCAGAGGGCCAGGATGGGGAAGGGCTTGGGTGGAATAAGAGTTTAGGAGAATCTAGAAGCAGGGGCCATCATTTACATAGGACTAATGTCTTGACTGCACCTAGCCAGGCTCTTTATCCCTACACTGGTCTCCTAGCCTGAGGCATGTGACCCAAGAAACCTTCACATCTGAGGGCATGTACTTTTTTTTTCTCATTTGAAATGAACAACCCAAGGGTGATGTTGCTGGATGTGTTCTGGAGAAGGTACAAAGGCTTTGTTCTTAAAAGGCCCTCCCAAAATAGAGGAAGGCCTCTCAGGTCCTCTGGCTGGAGCAGCAGAAGGCATAGAGGTGAAAAAAAAAAATAGCAGCCTAGCTTGGCTCCCTCCATTCTACCTGGGAGGAGAGAGGAAGAGGTGCTGTACCTGCCCTTGTCCCTCTCCTGGCAATCTGCTGGGGTAATTCCCAGGGTACACACCAGATATGTAGAAAATGGTAAAAGTCAATACAGGCTCCGGTATCAGAGAATCCTGTAGATGGTGGAGCTGGTGTGAAGATAGGACTGACCAAAACTAGTTCATAGTTATTAGTAGTAATGTCCTGTGAGAATGAAAGGTGTCCCCCCTGGACTGACTAGTCTTACATTGTCACTCCACTGAGAACATTAGCAGAGTTAAGAACCACGGTTTGCATCATAAGCATCCCTAGCTTCTGATTTCATCTCCGATGTCTGATTAATCTTTGAGGCCTTGACGTTCAGTGAATTGGAATTCATGGCCCTCTTCCCACTGAATAAAGGTGGGATGACACTGCCTTTTAGAGGTCATAATTGCTTAATCCAGACACAAAGAATGACCAAAACCCAGAGGAATCTAAAGAAAATGATGACCTCATCATCCCCACCCATCCCCTCCATGTCCAACCTGCTCCTCCTCACCATCAATTCAGATGGCCAGGCCAGACCTCAAGTACCATCCTTGGCTCTTCCATGACGTTTAACTCTGTTGACCTCTCCAGCCTACCCACTTCTTACTTGCACCACCACTGCCCTGTTGCAGGCCACCATCTTCTCTGCTGCCGCTTACCGACTGGGCGCCCTGGCTCTTGTCTTGCCCTACCCTCGTCTTTTCTCTCAGGAGAAACCAGAGGGATCTTTTGAGAGCTGACCATATTACTCCCAGTTTAAAATCTTGCAGTAGCTCCCATCTGCCCTCAAGAAGGAGTTCCAACCACTCAACATGGCTGTCTCTCCCACTTCC
This sequence comes from Neomonachus schauinslandi, assembly GCF_002201575.2. Lineage (NCBI taxonomy): Eukaryota > Metazoa > Chordata > Mammalia > Carnivora > Phocidae > Neomonachus > Neomonachus schauinslandi. The sequence goes on from NC_058411.1 coordinate 82,899,641, forward strand.
CCAGCCTCAGCCTCCTCTTTCTACTCTCCCTATCACCCAGCCCCTGCCCTGCCACCACACACACACACACACACACACACACACACACACACACAAGTGCTTGCACTCACCCTCTAGACTCCAGCCAAACCCAGTCACTTGTGGGTCTCAGAAGTGCCACGCTGTCTTGCCATTCCTTCTGCTTAGAACACCGTTCTCTTCCACTTTTGCCTCACCCTTCCCTTGGCTAGCCCCTTCAGGTTTCAGAAGGAACCTCCTCTGGAAGCCTTCCTTGAACTCCCACATCTCGGCCAGGTGCCCCCCCCAGCTTAGAGTCTCTGCCCTTCTCTTGGCAGGGCTTGGCTACACTGCACCCCAGTGCAAGTCAGAGCATCTGTCTCCACTGCACCCTGAATGCTGGGAGGGCCTGGAGACCATGTGTCAGCACTTGCTAATCATTTGTTGAATAAATAAATGAATTGAATGGAAAAGCCCAACTTCCTGCTTGAGAGCACTGTATCAAATTCTGGGCTGAGTCACCCCAGATATAGGTAAGCAACTTGGATCTCTAATTGCTCTGCCTATAGGGAGACTCCCCAGGGATCTCCTGGGATCCCTCCGTTGGCTTTTCCTGGAACACCCACCATTCCTCCTCAGCCTGAGACATTCTCCTCAGGTCTGCCTCTTGTATAGTAGGAAGGAGCCTGTAGGCAGGGACCCCACCAACTCCATACCCATTTACTTAGCATGATTTGATCGACCCCGTAAAGGCCCCTTTGCCTCTAAAATCCCTTTCCTATTATCAGTCCATGCCTAAAATTCTCCCATTAAGCCCATTAAATAAAATCTCAGTATTTTTGGGCGCCTGGGTGGCTCAGTTGGTTAAGCGACTGCTTTCGGCTCAGGTCATGATCCTGGAGTCCCTGGATCGAGTCCCGCATCGGGCTCCCTGCTCGGCGGGGAGCCTGCTTCTCCCTCTGACCCTCCCCCTTCTCATGTGCTCTCTCTCTCTCTCATTCTCTCTGGCTCAAATAAATAAATAAAATCTTTAAAAAAAAAAACTCAGTATTTTTTACCTAAGGCTTAAATCTCTAGGTAAGATACAAATACTCCTAGAAGAGACAGGATTGATCAGACACCCACACTTCCAGCATTGATTTGTTTTTCAGTTCTTTCTAAGAGAGCTGGTCCCACCTCTCTCCACAAGGTTGGGAAGGAGAGTGCAGCCGAAGAAGGGGGAAATCCTCGGAAGGGAGAGATGACTTGATGGAGCAAGGCCGCCAGGGGCCCGGAGGATACTCTGACTGGAAGGGGAGTGACCGGCATGCTGGCAATAGAGAGTGGTTAGGCAATGCTGACCCAATTCTGAGGATTTCAGAGACTGCAGGGGATTTCCTAGGCATAGATGGTTCTAATCCTTGTTCCTCTTAAGTGATAGAGGGCTTAGTCATTTGAATGACATGTCTCCTTTCCTGGGATATGGAGGGCAGAAGATGACTCAATGAGATCTACAGATGTTGAGAACATGATCTTCCTAATACCTCTAGAGACACCGCCTCGCATCACTTGGGGTACTGGTTTGAGTTTTAACTTGATTTTCCCAAGAGGAATAAAAGCTCTTGGCCACTGGGAGGTTTCCAGGTCCACCCTATCCAGTCCTGGCCCAGGGCTGGGTGGAGCGCTCCTTGACAAGCGAGTCATCCCCGAATCTCATCCCTTTCAGGCTCCTTGAAATCTTGGGAAACTCAGGCACACACTAGAGGATTGAACCAGAGAGGAGCTCATTTTTGATCCAAGCTACAAGAGAACAATTTGGGGTAAGAGTAACCCAGGACCCAGAAGACATCATGATAGTCACCAACCATATCAGGCAAGGCAGCAACAGAGCCCAGCCTAGGTCTACTGTGGGGTCTACACACAACGGGCCCTGGGCTGACCCTCCCAGACACCATGGATGCCTCCCACCCTGTTCCTCAGGGGAAATGAGGACAACATAAACAATAAGGGGTTCCCCAAGGGGACCTGGAAACCTCCCAAAGGCAGTCTGTGTGCCAGAGGGACTCGTGGGGAAAGGGAAGAAGGTGGTGGGTCCGACTTTAGCCCATTTGTCTGGCTGCCTCTTCCCCCATCCCCTTACCTCTGGGATGTGCAGGGGATGGGTGTGGCAGGAGAAGACAGAAGAGAGAGGCTTGGACAAAGGGAAGGTCTGCACACAGATACAGGCATGCCACAAGAGTGTGCAGCCCAGGTGACCCGCAGGGTTGGGACGGACACACCTCAGGAGTGGAGACAGATGAGGGCAGCTGTGGGCGTGTGCAAGCTGTGGGTATCCCGGGGATGTGGGGAGTGGGTGGGCACTGCCCGGGGGTGGGTGAAGTGTCTGAGTGACCCACCGTGGCATGGGCAAGAAAGGCAGAAGAGGTGGCCAGGCCCTGCCCAGGGAACACTTCTCCTCAGCTCACTCTCCGGTGGCCTGGGAGGCCCCGAGAAGCCCGAGAAGTCCCCGGCTCTCCTGCCAGCCTCTTGGCAGAGCTGGGCCCAAGCTGGATGCTGGCTGACCTGGGCTCTGGACACCCGCCCTCCAGGGAGTCCAGCTGGAGTCCTTCCTGACCACTTGGCTTTCCCTCAGCCCCAGGGCCCTCCCGCCTCTGCCCTGCACTCTCATGCCTGCATTGTGGCAACAGTTTCTCCGCAAGTTTGTCAGCTTCTCCCCACCTATGCTCCAGCATAGTCTGCCTCTTGCCTCAGGAGATCACGCAATCCCTTCCTCAGGAGCTCGGGTGCCCCGTCCCTTGGATCCCCATCCCTCCTCTGCCGGGCCCCAGCCTCCTTCTCCTGCTTGTCCCCTCTACTACTCCCACCTTTAGGCAATCATTAGCCCTCACGTGCCGAATGGGCGACAGCAGTACCCTCAGGTTGTTCAGAGAAGCAAGTGTTGTTTGGAGGCGGCCCCCGGCAGGTGCTCACAGAGGCCAGGTGGCTTCTCTCCCGCCCTCAAGATGGCCTCTCCTCCCAGATCGGGCTCCCAGGACCTCTAGGCGCTCACACTCTGCCCCTCTCAGACTCCAGGTCCTCAGAGCAGCCTTCCTTAGCTACTCCAGGCTTTCAGTGCCCTCCTCCAGTTCTTTTTTAAAGATTTTATTTATTTATTTATTTGAGAGAGAGAGAGAGCATGAGCAGGGGGTGGGACGGTGGGGGGGCAAAGGGAGGGGAAAAGTCTCCAGCCGACTCCCTACTGAGCATGTAGCCCTACGCTTATGCTGCTCCCCTCTCATAACCTGGAGATCATGACCTGAGCCCATACCAAGAGTCAGAGGCTTAACTGCTTCACTGATTGAGCCACCCAGTTGCCCCCAGTTCTTTTCACTTTTTTAGTTTTTAAAGATTTTATTTATTTATTTGACACAGAGAGGCACAGCAAGAGAGGGAACACAAGCAGGGGGAGTGGGAGAGGGAGAGCAGGGAGCCCGATGCAGGGCTCGATCCCAGGACCCTGGGACCATGACCTGAGCCGAAGGCAGACGCTTAACAACTGAGCCATCTAGGCGCCTCCCCCACCCCAGTTCTAAATTCTATAATGACAAGTTAGAATGCCATCTCCTGTTACTAGTCTATAATTGCTTCGGGTATAAATGTCTCCCCTTGTTAAAATGCACACTTGGTATCATAGCTCTCTGCATTCTCTGCCCCCCTGAGGCCCTCTCTAGCCTGAATCCCAGGGTGAGGGTAGTACGAATATAATGGAGCTCTGGGGAGCCCGGTGGCTCTTGGACTATTCCTGTGTGGTCACCAGTGAGTGGGGACATGCTCTCAGCCAAGGGGCCTTGACACAGAGCTTTCTCCTCCTTGAGGGCCAAGCTTCTCTCTGGATGGGGCAGGTTGAAGGTGGCATAGGGAGGGGATCTGGGTTCTCCGGAGTTCTCAAATTCCACCCCAAAGACAAGCGTGAGGGGAGCATCCTGCCTACCCAGATGCATTCATTTCTCACTGAAGCCAGAGACTTCCCAGGGCCCCCCATAACCTGGGAATGCAGCAGGGGCTGGGATGAGGGCGAAGTTAAGTCTGCGAGAAAACACCGCACAAACAGCGCCAGTGAGTCAAACTGCATCCACGGGACTACGCTGCAGAGCTGGCGCAATGTGGCTTCTGTCGTGAACTCCAGAACCCAACTTAGGATCCATGCGCCGAGAAGGGGCACTGGGGCTAGGCTGACAGATGGGCCTCTCCCTCTCCTTCACCTCTAACAGCACATCAACTCATGCAGAAGCAAGAAGGGCCCAGTGTGGGAGAAGCTGATGCTCCTGGAAATGGGTGCTAGAGGAGGGGGGAGTGGGGAGGAGAGAGTGAGGTGAACAGGGTTCTCAGACCCAGGCGGACTGCAGGGGCTGGTAGTGCCAAGGTCACAGGTGAGAGGAGGGGCCTGGAAAAATGATGTAAACCCCAAAGTCTGAAATACAACCTGAGTATGGCGGACACACCCCCCCACCCCTCCCCGCACCCCCCCACACCTCTGATGTGTCTCCAGCCAGAGCCTGACTCCAGCCACGTCCCTCAAGCAGAGAAGGAGGGAAGACAGGAGGATACTCACCCCTATCAGCCTGTCGGACGTTTTTCATCCGGATGACCTTCACGGTCAGTAGGTGGCATGGAGACAGCCCTCCCTGTGGATTGAAATGAGGTTAGCAGGCTCACTCCTCAGGCGATGACAACTGACAGAGAGAGCGGCTCAAGTGGGCCACAGGCTCCCACTGCTCAGACCCAAGAAGCCTCCTCCCAGTCAATCTGCATTTCTGGGCTCCAGAGGATGCTGCTGGTCCCCAGGGCTGCTGAGGTGAGGGGCTTTCTCCTCCCCCCACTACGAGCCAGCACCCCTTGGAAGGGGACGGCTTCAGGCCTGTTCTATTCATGCTTCTCCTGGTTGAATCTCAGGATTTGAAGTCCCTTCCCCGAGAGTTTTACCCAGGCTTAGAGGAGTCTGTTTACCATCACTCCTAGCCCATGCCTATGGCAGATGCCCTGGGATCCCTCCCACGGACCAAATGACCATATTTATAGAGGCCTTTGAACTAGAACCCTTTACACTCCACACAGTTCACCCTATGTTGCCAAAATCTCGTTATACATCTTTAAGAGGATGCAATTCTCTATTTAAAATATTATGGGGGTTTTGGGAAAATCACAAAAATATGAAGAAAAAGAAGAGTCTCCAGCATCCCACCACTCAGAGACGATCACTATTATCACCTTTTTGGGGTTTTTTAAATGTTATAATTATTTTTATTTTCAACACAGATAGTTCATCTGCCTTGGCTATTGTCAGAGATAATAATATTGCAAGAGCAAGCTAGCATCTATTGAACACTTACTATTTGCCAGACACTTTTCTTACATTTTAAATCTTGCATTTTTAAAGATTTTATTTATTTATTTGAGAGAGAGAGAATGAGAGACAGAGAGCATGAGAGGGAGGAGGGTCAGAGAGCGAAGCAGACTCCCCGCCGAGCAGGGAGCCCGATGCGGGACTCGATCCTGGGACTCCAGGATCATGACCTGAGCCGAAGGCAGTCGCTTAACCAACTGAGCCACCCAGGCACCCAAAGGTTTGTTTTTTTTTTTTTAAGATTTTATTTATTTATTTGAGAGAGAGAATGAGAGAGAGAGAGCACATGAGAGGGGGGAGGGTCAGAGGGAGAAGCAGACTCCCTGCTGAGCAGGGAGCCCGATGTGGGACTCGATCCCAGGACTCCAGGATCATGACCTGAGCTGAAGGCAGTCGCTCAACCAACTGAGCCACCCAGGCGCCCAAATCTTGCATTTTTAAATTGCTATCTTTTTAAATTGAGATATAATTGCATATAACATTGTATTCATTTTAAGCGTACAATATAATGATTTGATATACAGATATTGCAATATGATTACCACAATGAGTTTAGTTAACACCCACCACCATACATAGTGACAATGATCTTTTTTCTTGTCATGAGAACTGTCATCATTTTGATGTCTGTCCTTCCAGCCTCTTCCGGGGTTTCATTCTAAGCAGCAACTCCAGAATGATGCCTGGGAAGGTTGCTACATAGACCCTGAGATAGAATTAGGGCCTCTTCCTCCTCAATCCCCAACAGCTGCCTCAGAATCAGAGCAAAAGCCAAACGGACAGTTATAAATAGGTGTGAGGAATCCCTTCGTGAGGTTAGCTCTGAAATATTGGGTGTCTTCACAGTCAATAACTTGATCTCACAGGATTCTGTTTGGAGCTGTATGACTCGAGCCAAAGGCCATAAACACCACTTCTACCCTGGCTCTGGAAATAGGGCTGGGCCTTTGGCCAGACCCGTTCTGGGCAGGGTGGGCTCCTCATTTCTCACCCCCCATCAGGCGGAGCGGGTGTCTTGGTCTGATCTGGCGAGAAGAGGGAGTCGGTTTTCACCCAGGAGAGAGGTTGTGGCAAAGCCTGTTCTCACTGGCCTACATTCTCAGAGGAGCATCTAGAGTTCAAATGGGCGGCCAGAGGCCTCAGCCCAGGCGAGGGTCAGTCCTCAGGGACATTTCATAGTGTTGAAGGGCTCTCAGCCATCACGGCCCTTCTCCTACCCCCCAGAGGGGCTGCCCTCCCCCATGTGTCTTGTCTGGAAGGGCATGAGCATTCATGGCTTCCCTCAGGACCTCACTCGAGGTCCCCCTGCCTTCCAGGAAAAGCCCTCTGCTGTCATCTAATCCTGGCACCCTCTAGGGAGGCTGCCCACCTCTTCCCACTCTGACTCAGCAGCGCTAACCACCTTAGCGACGACCTGACGAGCGTCTGCCATATGCTAAGCATAGTGTGTGTTCCACCTCACTCACTCCTCACAACCCCCCCCCCCCGCCCTCCACGGAGCAGTTATTATTAGCCTCACTTTACAGATGGTGAATCTGAGACTGAGTCCTTTGACGGTGGGCCCTCAGCTAGAATCAAAGGAGCCCAAGTTTGAATCCAGCTTTAATTCTTCAGCTTGAGCTCGTAACCATGACCATGGTGTCGCCTTACTCGGAAGCGACCGTTAACGTTCAACGCAAAGACAGGTGTCACTTGTCCCTACCCCCTCCTCCTTCATCTTTTCCTCTTAGAACCTCTTTTCCTGACAGATTCTTCTTTTCACTCTGAATTCCCCCAAGACTCCACAATAACCCCCAAACTCTGATAGTCCTTTTACTTGCAATGCTTGCACTCGCTATATTTCTGCCACCATATTCCACAATCTCTCTCTCTTTTTTAAAGAGCCAGCGCATACCAGAGCCTAAGGTTCTTGGAGGAGTTCTACTTCCCAGGAGCCACAGAAGGCTCCTTTGTGGTCTACCTGGAGTCTCAAATCACAACTTCTAGCTTAGGAATTTGCAGGAGAGACCCAATTCCAAAGTGCTCTACAAACGACTCTGACATCTCACCAGCAGGGAGACAGAAGCTGGCAAGGGGGGTTGAGAGAGAACCCCTCGGGTCACTCTGGGAGGAAGGCCGTGGGAACATGGGACTCAAGTCTTGGGCCCAGATGATTCTGATAACCAGGTCTGTGAAAAATGACCGTCTTGGATAAAAATGAATGTACCTATTTTGCTCCTGCTCTAAGCAGCTCGACAGAAGTGGTACTAGGGAGAAGTGAAACTTCATGGCCCTGGAGGTAACTGATACGCAGTAGAAAGATCCAATAGAACAAAGCACAATGTCTGTGGCTGTGCAGATGGGAACCAGAAACTGGTGACATTATGGAACCCAAGTTTACGGGGTAGCTTACCGTGTGGTAAGGGTAAAACCCTTTAAGGACTTGGACAAGCCTGTCCCTGGGATGGGATGCCTTGGCTGGTTATCAGGGTGAAAATCAAATCATTTAACAACAGCCACGGCCGGGCATCAGGCCAGCTGGGCCGCAGCCCCGGAGCACGGGCGGGCACAGATCCTCTGGTTCGTGGGGTCATTGGAGGGTCCTGGGTAAGGACCAGGGAGCACTCAGGGGGGTTGGAGCTCAAGGCACGAACTGTATGGCCAACAGGAGAGAAGCGTATTCAGACGCACTAGGAACCATACAGCTGTGCAGGGAGGGTGGGCCTGATGGGTTTCGGAGAAGCCCCGTGGGAGAAAGGGCACTGCTGCTCAGGCCGCAGACACCCAGCTCCAGCTCCGGCTCCGGCCTCCTCTCGGGCCTGGATTCCTGGGGCTGAGAGTGCCAGGACTCTACTTTCCCTTGAGACCTACTCAGGACAGGGGGATCTTGCCAGCTCATGTGGAAAAGATGTCGCTCTTTGACCCTCCAGACTGGCTATTAGGCAATCCAATAGTCCCCCTTCCCGCCCCCAGCTTCATAGACAGGACCAGCGCGCCAGGCCCTGAGCCCGCACGGGGTGCGCTGCCTCTGTTCTCATCTAGCTCCCCCAGCACGCTCCGAGGAAGGTGCTGTTAGCCCTACCTTGTGGAGGAGAAGCCTGGGTTTAGGGAGACTGCTTCTCACACAGGGGCACATGGTGCAGAAGCCGCAGGGCCAGGCCTCGGGCGCAGATCTACCTGACCACAGGGCGGCACACGTTCCAGCCGCCTGGGGGCTGGCTCTCACCGAGAGTTAACCAAACTGGCTAAAAGCTTGCTCTGGGTCATGCACTGGACTACTTAATAGCAGAGGCAGGAGTAAGCCCTCAGCTGCCAATTCAGGGCACCCCAGGTCTAGCTGTCACCACCAGTCGGTCAGACGAATAGTTACCAATGGGCTCCTGGGGGCACGCTCCCATGTGGGGGTGGGAGATGGGGAGGGGGTCTGACACGTGGGGTTTCAGAAGTGCTGGGTGTGATCCCCATTACCCCAGGGCCAGGCGAACCCTAACCAAACCAGTCCACAAGGTCTGGGGTGCAGGAGAAAGCACACAGCTCCTAGGGAGCCTGTAGGAACTCCCTCCCCAGGGCTTCTCAGGGCAGGCCTGGCTGGTGAGGCCACCTCCTCCTCCCCAGAGAGCTGGGTGTATCCATCCCACCAGTTCCTTGCAACACCTGCGTCAGAGCTCCCAATAGCCCGGTGATAGCTTCCAGGGTGTGTGGGCCCTCCCTGAAAGGACACCATTGGGTTGGGGACTTCATGGGACCTCAGAACGTTACCCAGCTAGTCTGAGCAACATCCCAGACCAGGGTGCTCCTGGGAGGAGCTACCATGGCTGTTTCCTTTTTTATCACACAAGCTAGGCGAGAGGTCAGGGCAAGAAGTCCAGCTCTGAGGCACGGAGCCTCGGGGACCTGAGAGGGACAGGAACAGTTCTCAGCTGCTCCATGCCCCCCTTCAAGGTGCTCTGTCCTTTCTGTGGAAGCTCTCCCCCCTCCCAGCCCAGGTTCCAGAGGCTCCACCAGACTAGGGAGGCAGGAACAGGTGCTGACCAGAGGCTCTTCCAGCCCCCCTGAGGGCTGTGGGGAAATGTGGGGACACCCCAGAAGGTGATACCTATCCTGACCAGGGCAACAGGGCACCGGACACCATGCAGCTCGGAGCTCCCCTCCTTGGGCTCCTGGGAGGCTGCGTGGGGTCTCCATCTCCCACCCCGAAAGGACAAGACATTTTCAGGGCATCACTCATCTCATTCAGGGATTCAGTGTGGGCTGGGGGAGAGGCCTGGAGAGGAGGATGAGGAAGAAGGTGCTGCTGCCAGTTCTGGCCATGGCGTGCCTATGGCAAACTGGAAGCTTGGAGTAAGTGGGAAAGCTGAGGCAGAGCTGGTCCAGAGCCCTGGCTACCTGACCCTTGACCCCAGCGTCTCCCTAGGAAGCTATGAGGAGTCAGAAGGACCCAGGAGTCTTGACCACAGATCCAGCTGGGCTTCTGGGCTGATGTGACAGGTTGGCAATGCCGCCGATCCTTCCGAGACACCACACCACACACTCACACAGCATGGCAGTTTAGAATGTCCATGGGGTAAATGCCCGCTCACCACTAGGACAGGCGAGCACGGATCCACCCTGGCAGTGCTGAGCACCATCTACCTGGGTGCTGGCCTGGCCCCAGAAGGCCCTGAGCCACACCACAGCACCTGGTCGAGTCTGTGGGTACCCTCAGCTGGGCCATCCACCCAGGAGCCCCAACCGGGCCAGACCGCAACCCCGGGTGCCAGGTCGGGGCCGCCCAAGCCCAGGTGCTCTGTGTCTCTGGGGTCTACAGTGCCCCCAGTGCTCCTGGTGCCTGCCTCCTGCCCTCAGCTTCGGGGCCCACCTACCCAGCACGGCTCCCTCACCTCCAAGGCACAGGGGGCTGAAGGCTTGCCATCTTCTGCTTGGCGTAGGTCTGGTAGGTAGTGGGAGAGACAGGCGGGCATCTGTCTGCTGAGCATCGTGGCGGCTCTCCAGCTGGGTGGCAGGATCGGGTATTTATATTCTGACTCAGAGCTCCGCCCTCTGGACACCTCTCTCCTGTGCCTGGGATTGCATGGGGAGGGGTTACGGTGGGTAGGAAGATGGGGGGCCTCGACCCCTTAGTATCAAGGGACCCTGAGGCCTTCAGATCTTGGAAATGCAGGAACCAGTAGGGGGTTGCGACCCTTGGGGTCAGCAGTCTGCTGCCCCCAGAAACTCAGAACCGCCTGGCTGTCCAAGGGAACGGGTGGCAAGAAGAGTATGCTGGGCCCTCACAACTTTAGGATGAGCCCAGCCATGATTTGGGAAAGACCCCTCTCTTCAGGTTATCAAGGTCATGGCTCAGAGACACACTTCTGGGCATCTGGGGGGGGATGGGGGATGGTACCCTCCCTTCTAAACTCCGCATAGTCCCACAGCTTGGTGCCCAGGAGCTGTGGGCAGGAACCACATGGGAGGCAGGGATGATGGTCAAACTTAGAGGGAGAAGAAAAAGTGATTGCCTGAATCCTTGGTGAGGAAAGGGTCAAGTGCAAGTGTCCCCAGCTCTCCCTCCTGGGAGGCCAGGTGGAGAGAGGTCGCGCCCAGCCTCTGCCTATCTCAGGGCAGCTTAGAGGATGCTCCTGCTCCACCCAGCTGATCCCTATCTCTGGCCTGACAGCGGGCTCACTCAGGGGCCTGGTGAGGTGACTTCGCCTGCTCGGCTGCCCAGCTAGGTACACTGGGAGTTTCCTGCCTGAGCTATCGCCCGAGGCCCTACAACCGGCTTTTCTGGCCCACATATTAAAGCAATTTTGTGAAACTGAGGGTGAGATCCGAATACAGGGCTGATGAGGCCCGAACGCAGGGATGGAACCGGTTGGTGGTATCTGTGGGACCTCTTCCTGTGCCAGGCAGAGGTGCCCCCCACCCTGCTCCCCTCTGCTTGTCTGGCCCTCCAGAAGGCAGATGGGGCCTCAGTCTGGACCCCTCTCAGCTTGCATCCGTCCCCTCCCCTACCATCTACCCCACTGCCAAGGACACAAACTCAGGACCCACACCCCTCAGTGGAATCCACTAAATTCAATTTCGTTCACACACTTAGGGAGCACCAACTGTATATATGCTACAAAGAGGAAATTCCAGGCTTGAAGTTGCTGATAGTGCAGGTGAGGGGACAAATGCGTCCAACCCCTCAGAGGCTCAGAGGTCCAAGTCTCCCATGGTAACAGGGGGCATCCTAGAAGGAGCAATACAAATCCTTCACATTTGTAAACATCTGTGGTTTATAGAGCTCTGTCACATAGCTAATAACTGGCTAGAGAGCCCAGAAAATAGGAGGTAGATGTTGGCTGGGAAGCGAAAGAGCAGATCTGGAAAGCAGATCACGGAGGAGGTGGCGCCTGATTTGGGTCTTAGAGGATGGCTAGGATTTCAAAAGCTAATGATAGGTGAGAAAGGTATGCTAGGAGGAAGGAACAACATGAGCAAAAACAGGGAGGCCAGAAAGCAGGGTATGCTCAGCTATGCAAGTAGTGGAATGTGGAAGTTGGGCAGAGAGGAGGGATGCTCTGTGAAGGAACAAATCTGGAAAGATACATTAGGGCCCAGTAGTTGTGACCCTCAAAGGCCAAGCTTTAAATTTGAACTTAGTCCATAGGCAATAAAGAGCCACTGATGGTTTTTGAGCAGGAGAGTGCCATGATCAGAGCTGAACTTTAACAAGGCAATGCTGATTGATGTTGCGGGCAACCCAACCCACAGCACTACAGTGTCCTGAAAGTGAGGGGTGAGGGGTATGGTGAGTCCTGGGGGACCTCCTCACTGGGGATCCTTCCTGTCTCTCCCTTCCCTTCACTCCCTTACCCTTTGCCTATCAAATAGGCCCAGGGCAAGCCCCAAACTCCAGGGCATTCCCCAAAGCCTGGTACTTGATCCTCTCCTCACTGAAGAAGCCCGGCCACATCCCGCTCCACCCATCCAAGGTAATGCATGGAAAAATCTAGGTCTCCAATCCCTGTATTTCCTCATTGTCCATAAATGCCTCAAGAGCAGGGCCCCATTTAGCTGAATGAAATCAAATTGAATAGGAGGCTAACAGGAGGTGAGGTGGAGCCCCTTCCTCCGCACCCTCTGTGTGGCTTCTGACCCACGTGGGAGCTGGTGCGGTGGTAAACTGAGGGGAACAATCCAGCAGCAAGCAGGCCCTCACTGCCCGCTGTGTGCCCAGCTCTGTGCTGACTGCTCAGGGCAGGGTCTGGAAGGAAAGGACCAAGAATTTATGATCTAATGAAGGGAGAAGAGGGAGCTGAACTCAGGGCTAAAGGGTCCAGCAAGGACTTTAAGTGGGGCCGGAGGGGAGAAGGGCCTCCATGGGGATGGTGGGAAGTGTGCTGGGAAGGTGAGTAAGGAGTGCCAGTCCATGTGACCAAGTAAGAACTGCATCAACCTCCCCTTCTCATCTAACACGTCTCCAAATGAACACACATTTTAAGCTAAAACCGTTCTCTGGGTACACAGCTGATACTCCAGGCCAGGTCCCCTTTCTCCCCTTGTCGCAGAGTCGCTGTGTGGGGAAATTCTAAAGCTGCTGCTGCAGAGTGGAAGGGACTGAGTTCTTTCCCACCCAGCCCCTCTCCTCCTGGATGAGCAGGGAGCCTGAGATCTCCCCCAGAAACCCCAACCTGCGTCCTCGGAGGCCTCTGCCCATGGCAGTGTCCGGGGCCTCGTTAACTGACTCCCACTGACTAGGGTGACCAGGACCCGCCTCTCGCCAGCAGCCCCTTGGCCTCAGGTAAGCCAGCATTGAAAAGTACATTTGTCCCGCTGGTTCAGCTGACATCACTTCCCCGAGAGCCCCACAAGGGTGAATTCCTCACCTTTCCTCTTTCAAGATGCCTCTGGTGCCTGTCCCTTCCTTCCCATCCTTCCAGTGGCATCTGTCTCTCAGCCTTGTCCTCCTCTCCGGGATTCATCCCTCACACACCTGGCTGGCCAGGGAGCTTTGTAACCACCCCTTCGATCTGCCATCCTCCTGCTCAAATGCATCCGACGCTTATCCATCCTTTGCCAACAAATTCTGGATTCCAGTACCTTCCGTAAAGCAAGTAAAGCCCCCAAACAGGGGCGCCTGGGTGGCTCATTCATTGGGCGTCTGCCTTCGGCTTGGGTCATGATCCCAGGGTCCTGGGATCGAGCCCTGCATTGGGCTCCCTGCTCAGCGGGAAGCCTGCTTCTCCCTCTCCCACTCTCCCTGCTTGAGTTCACTCTCTCGCTGTGTCTCTGTCTGTCAAATAAATAAATAAAATCTTTAAAAAAAAAATAAAAAAAAATAAAGCCCCCAAACAGTCCTATGTATATATGGAATTTTAGTATATGATAAAGGAAGTCTTTCAAATATGGATGAAAGGATGGGTTATTCATTATTGGAAAAGCTAGCTTGCCACTGGAATAAAATAGTTAGATCTTAATTTCATAACAACACAGAAACAGATTCCAGACAGATTAAATATCTAACCATTAAAATAAAACTATAGAAGATTTAAAATAAGATATTAGAGAATATTAATAAGATACTGGGATGAAGAGAATCTTCTAGATGAGGTACAAAACCTAGAAGCCAATAAGGATATGTTACCAGATTTGAATATACAGAAACATAAAATTTCAGTAAAGCAAAAGATGCCACAAGCACACTGCTACCTGCAAAATATATCCCAAATTTAGTCCTCTTAATAAATATCCATGGGTAATAAACCCATCGTTTAAAAATACTGACAAGGGACACCTGGGTGGCTCGGTCAGTTAAGCATCTGCCTTCGGCTCAGGTCATGGTCCCAGGGTCCTGGGATCGAGCCCCACATCGGGCTCCTTCCTCAGCGGGGAGCCTGCTTCTCCCTCTCCCACTCCCCCTGCTTGTGTTCCTTCTCTCTCTGTCTCTGTCAAATAAATAAATAAATAAATAAATAAATAAATAAATAAATAAATAAATAAAATACTAGTAAAGAGGAGAGTCTTACCCTACCAGATTCTGAGATAAACTACAAAGCCAAACTTAAACAAACAGCATGTTGTTGGTGTAAGAACCAGACCAATGGGACAAAATAAAGGGATCAGAGACACGCCCTGATAGTTAAGGGAACGTAATCATTGATAAAGTTGGCACCACAAATTAATAGGGAAAGAACAGCTATTTAACAGATGATGTGGACATGAGTGGCTCCCTAAATAGAACAAATTAAACAGTATTCCCACTTACTTCTATACTAAAAAAAAAAAAAAAAAAAAAAAAAAAAAAAAAAAAAAAAAAAAAA
>NC_058411.1:82914368-82945919 GCF_002201575.2 Neomonachus schauinslandi
AAAAAAAAAAAAAAAAAAAAAAAAAAAAAAAAAAGGCTGTAAATGGGATCAACACCTGAAATGGAAAACTATAAAGTTAATAGAAGACAATGTAGGAGACTCTACTTGTGATCTGGACACTTTGAAACCATGAACCATAAGGCAAAAACATTTCTAAATGTCATTACATAAGGATTAAGGATTTCTATCAACTAAGAACACACCGAAAAAGTTGATAGAATGCAGACAGAATGATGAAAGGTATTTTCAATGCTTTTGCAAATCACCAAAGGATCAACATCTAGCATATACAAAGAATTCTTATGTAATCCGCAAGAAAAAGATGGCTGTGCCAACATAAAAATGGACCAGAGATTGGAACTTGCAGTTTATGTAGGAAGGGAAACCCAAAAGGCTAACAGGCATTTGAGGAGATGCTCAAAATCATCTGTATTCAGGGAAGGGCACATTGAAACACCAATGAGATTTCACTGTAGCTATTAAATCGGAAAACGCTGAGAAGGCTGAATCATAGTTGCCTTTCCCAACAACGAGAGAATGGGGAAGGATATGTGGGTACAAAGACATAACAACCAATCAAGAGGGCAAGCACAGGGCTCACGGGACCAAAGAGGATACACTCCACACTCCACATCCTCAGCCCTCGGCACTCAGGGGAGATTTTTTCCCTCCAGCGCTCCCCAGCTTCACGGCCACTGGTCTAGTGCCAGTCATCACCTCCATTCATCTTGACAACTGCATTAGCCAGACTGGTCTCCCTGCTTCCACTCTTGCCTTCCTACAAGCTTTTCTCTGCAGAAGGCACAAGTGGTCTCCTAAAAACATAATCCAAGATATGATACATTAAATCAAACCAAATAACCACATCAGCTAGGTTCTGTGATGGCCCTGAGTAAAATCCCCCAGACCCTGGTGGCTCTCACTTCTTGCCATGGCCCTGAAAGGTCCGGTGTGGTCTGGCTGCTCACGTCTGTTCTCCTCCTCCCCTCACGCACAAGTTCCAGCTACACCAGCTCTCCCCGCCTGGAACATGGCAAGCTCTTTTCCTACATCAGGGATTCTGCACTTGCCATTCCCTGGCCTGATATCCTTGACCCTGACTCTGTGTGTTGCTGCTCTTTCTCATGGTCACGGATCTGCTCAAATGTCCTTTTCTCCAGCAACTCTTACCTGACCGCCCTCCAGAACATGTATGCCTCTCACCCACCTACTTGCTTCTGGGTCACTGTGGTTATTTGGTTTGATTTAATGTATCATATCTTGGATTATTTTGTTCATTGATTCTTTTTGTCTCTTTCTATCAGACTGTAACCTTTTATAGGGTAGAGATATTGCTTGTCTTGTTCATCAACTGGAAACACCTAACCCCACCAGTAAAGGAATGGTTTGAATGTTCAGACGCATTCACATACCTGGAACATTACGCAGATGTCAATAGAAACGAAGTGGCTAACATTTACTGAATGTAAACAAAGTGACAAAGACTAATCTACATATCTTATATTACCTGTGAAGTAGCTAGTGTTATTATCTCACGAAAAAAAGAATTGAGACATGGAGAGGATAAGTAATTGGCTCAGGGTCACCATGGTAAGTGACAGGACTGGGAGGCAAGTCAGTCTGACCCCGGAACTTCTGGCTCTAACGAGACACACATCGGGAGATGAGTGTTAATATGTCGAGATGTATCAGAACCTCTGGCCAACAAGCTAGACGTGACTCCATTTCATGAGGAGATACAAAATGCGCATAAACATGACAAGAAAGGACCTTCATCCCAAAGAAGGTAATATTCTTTGTGTTGTCAATAGATCTGGCTCACAAGTATTTTCCGTTCTTTCTCTCTTATTTTTTCTTTCAGTATTTTATTTATTTATTTGACAGAGAGGGAGAGAGAAAGCACAAGCAGGGGGAGTGGGAGAGGGAGAAGCAGGCTCCCCGCTGAGCAGGGAGCCCGACGCGGGGCTCGATCCCAGGACCCTGGGACCACGACCCGAGCCGAAGGCAGACGCCTCACCGACTGAGCCACCCAGGCGCCCCCCATTCTTCCTCTTTATAACAAGATGTTTAAGGCCCAGCCGAGCGCTTCGCATCCTGGAGGTGCTTGTGTCAAAAGCCCAACATTGCTCCATCTTGTGAAGTTCCTGCTCCTAACAGTTGTGGTCTCTGGTTTCAACTAGAGGATAGGTTTTATTTCCCAGCTCTTGACTCTCTCTCACATAGCAAGACTGGCTGGAGCCTTTTGTACACTGCACTTACCCTTTGTCACTGGTCGCTTCCGTGAGGATGACATTGCCATTGTCTCAAACCTGACTGAACATGATATAGTTGGTTAGGGGTCTAGACTTTCAAGTTTCAAAGACCTGGATTTGAACACCGCTTCTGCTATCCATTAGCTGCCTGAACTTGGGTGAATTTATCCCTATACACTTGAGTTTCTCCATCTGTGAAATGGAAAGCATAATGACTTCTACCTCACGGGGTGGTTACGGAGACTAAAGGAGATAAAGCGCTTAGGACATGGCTGACCTTCAGTCAGCGACGCTTTCACCAGAGATGTGTGATGCACAGTAATACCAGAGACACCAAGACATCATCCCTGCCCAAGGAGCTCCTGTCTATTTGGGTGAGTCGGAAAGGTCACACAAGTGGTCTCCGGATGATCCTGTCACATATGAGGAGAGGTGTGAAAATATGCCACTCAGAAAGCATCGCCACCCAGGGCCGGGAAGGTCAGAAGAGGCTGCCTGGCCACAGGAAGACCTTGCACTTGCCTTTGAAGGAAGGGTAGAGACCTGATGAATAAAGCAGGAAGGGGCATCTGTGTCAGGCGAGATAGCATGAGCAAGGGGATGAAGACTCAGAAAGGAGACCAAAGAAAGTCTTGGATATCAAGTGCAAGAATCATGATTTTTGCCGGCCGTGGTAAAGCTCAGGGAAAGTTCCTGAGCAGAGTGTTTGAGAAAGACAGCAAATCCCGCCCCCCGGGGTAGAACAGGTGACCAGCAGCACTGTGTGGCCTGCGAGCGCTGGAAGGCAGGTGTGCTTCCTTTATCAACCCAGTGTGGCCCCCGGGGGCAAGCCGTGGGCTACGAAAGGCCCCGATCCACCTCTCCCTCTGCACCTGTGAGGAATGCTGCTGGGTCTCGTCCTCTCCACATGCCCGATCGGCTCCATGCAGCCTGGCCCAGGTTCTCTAGCTGCCACTCGGGACCTAAGGGGCTGGGGCTCGGGAAAGATAAAGGTGTGCTTATCTGTGGAGGAGGGGGCTGACTCCAGAGCAGGCTTGTCAGAGGGAGATGGCCGGGGGGGGGGGTGGGGGGGGGGTTGCAGATTCTATTCATTTCTTCATTTTGCCTTTAGTCGGCCCCGCCAGGCCAAAGCAGAGTCCTGTCCGTCGTGGTTAGGTAGGGGTAAGTCCACATAGGCAGACACTGTTTTTCCATAAGGCTGCTTTAAACGGTTGGGAAGGCCTGGGTATCGGGCAAAAGTCACCTGGCCATGGAGCCCACGTGGCGCCAGCTACCTGCAGCAGATGACATTACACTGGGGGAGAACATTGGCTCCTCACTAGGTTCTGATTCTGGAGAAACGGACTCTGAACAGACACTGCTTTCGAGTGAGGGACTCTGATTAGGAATTATCCTCTCCTGAGAATCAAAGATTTACCAAGGGGATTAAGAAAAAAAAAAAAGATGATCAAAACCACAACGAACATCCTGGAAGAGGCTGCTGAGAAGTTCTCCTCCTCCCAGAGCTAGAAGTTCTCCACTGTGGCAGCAGCTGTGACCCCCGCCCCACTCGGAAGACCCCAGTGACCAACAAGCCAGCCCCAGAGTCATGGGCCTTGAGACAGATCTGGAGACCAGCTCGGGTGGGAAGCCGGCCTGCCATCAGAAGGCCATCCCCACCGCTCACCTCACTTTTGTCATTGACTGTGCTCGTGGCAAACAGCTCTCCCTGGTGGCACCCCCAGTGCTGCCCCGAGCCCCCGGTCCCCATCTAGGACCTGTCACTCCTCCAATGAAGACCTGTATCTTGTTCTGTGGAGAAAACCGGCCCCACCTGACTCAGGGGGCCCCTCTGGGTGGGGGACACCTGGCCCACGCCGGGGGGACCCTGCCACCCCGCAGTGGGACGGTGGCCCCAGCTTCCTCCCCAGTCGGTCCACGTGTCCCCCAGGAGGCTCCTGAAGCCAAGGGGAACCCCTTGAAGACTGTGCCCTCAAGGTCTTCAGCTTGGGGCACGGTCATCGGCTCGCTCAAAGCCCTCTCCTCCTGTGTCTGTGGGCAGGCAGAGTAACAGGAAGAGCCTGGCCCTGGAGGAGGGGGTTGGCACAGCAGGCTTGAGAGCTCAGGGTGGGGGTTGGGGGCTGCAGTTCCCAAAGCCCAGCCCTCTTTCCCGACCAAGCAGAAGTCTTTGTGCCTGAGCCAAGGAAGAGCATTGGATCAGATCAAGGACATCTGAAACAGCCACTAAGTACACACTCAAAGGTCTCCTCCTTCCTCCTCCTTATCTTTGTTCACCTTTCACTAGAAGCAGGATAAGGCACCTATGCATGGAAAGAGACTAATTCATTGCTACAGCAAATCCTAACGGAGCATCTTCTGCATTCCAGGCTCTGCAAAGTACTAGGGAAGAGACCACAGCATTCTTGGAGCTTATCCTTGGGGCGGTGGGTGGGGGTGAGGGGAAGGGTTAAATAAGTAAACAAATAAATAAAGATGATTTTGAACAATGAAAAAAAAAAAAACCCATGATGAAATACCACCTCACACCTGTCAGATTGGCTGTTACCAAAAAGACAGTAGATAATAAGTGTTGGCGAGGACGTGGAGCAAAGGGAGCCCTTGTTGATGGGAATGCAAACTGGTGCAGCCACTGTGGAAAACAGTATGGAGGTTCCTCAACAAATTAAAAATAAAATTACCGTATGATCCCGTAATACACTACTATTTATCTAAAGAAAATGAAAACACCAATCAGAAGGGATACGTGCACCCCTATGTTCATGGCAGCATTACTGACAATAGATATGGAATCAAACTCTGTGTCCATCCATAGATGAATGGATAAGAAGAGGTGTCATATATATACATATATAATATTATATGTATAATGGAATATTACTCAGCCATAAAAAGAGTGCGATCTTTTCATCTGCAACAACGTGGATGGATCTAGAGGGCATTGCGCTAAGTGAAATAAGTCAGAGAAAGACAAATACCACATGACTTCACTTATATGTGGAATCTAAAACACAAAACAAAGAAAACAGAACCAGATTCATAAATACAGGAAACAAGCTGTTGGTTACTAGGGGAGAGGGTTTAGGGGGTGCTCATGAACGAGGTAAAGGGGGTTAAGAGGTACGAACTTCTAGTTATAAAAATAAACAAGCCATGGGGATATAACATACAGCTTAGGGAATCATCAATAATATTATAATAACTGTGTATGGTGACAGACAGATGGTAACTAGACTTATCATGCCAATCGTTTCATAATGTATAAAAATATCACATCAGGGACGCTTGGGTGGCTCAGTCATTAAGCTTCTGCCTTCGGCTCAGGTCGTGATCCCAGGGTCCTGGGATTGAGCCCCGCATCGGGCTCCCTCCTCGGCGGGAAGCCTGCTTCTCCCTCTCCCCTCCCCCTGCTCGTGTTCCCTCTCTCGTTGTGTCTCTCCCTGTCAAATAAATAAAATCTTAAAAAAAAAAAAACAAGAAACATGGCTTCAGAATTTCTCTAGGCCTCAGTTTTCCTATAAATAACAGATATGGCGTGCGCCCACCTCCGCCATCCAGTAGCAAGGGTTTACTAGTTAGAGACTCTGGAGACCCCCAAGCTGAGAGCACGTCTGTCCTGCTTCCCACTGATGCCTGGGAGATGTGGTCTCCCAGCGGTGCCCTTTGCCCACTGGAGGGCAGACGAAAGAGGCCAGGGCAGATTCATGGAAACTCTGCAAGGCTCCCGGAGCGAGGAGGGCTGTGGGCCTGTGGGACAGGGTGGGGCCGTGTGGGCTGATGGCCGGAACCGCGCAGCCGGGCTTGGGGAGGCTGAGGCCCCAGCTCAGGGGATGCCGCATGATGGGGCACTCGCGGATGGCCTGGTAGGATGGTTGTGCTTTTGGCAAAGTGACAATTTGGTGGATTGACTTATTTTTTTACTTTAAAAATCAACTTTTGGAGGTATAACTTAGTACAATAAAACACACCTATTTGATGAGTTTTGCCAAACATACACAGCTGTGTAATCACCACCACAATCAAGATGTAGATCATTTGCATCCTTTCCAAACGCTGCCTCATAGCCCTTTGCGGTCAGTCCTTGGCCTTTCCCCTGGCCCCAGCGTGCCACCGATCTACTTGCTGTCACTGCAGATTAGAGGGGTCTTTCCTGGAGTTCCACATAAATGGGTCAGAGTGCTCAGTCTTTTGTGACTGACTTCTTTTGTGTAATGTCAGGTTTTTGAGATCTACCCATGTAGCTGTATTGCGTGTGTTCTTTTTCATTGCTGTGTAGTATTCCATTGTAAAAATATTTACAATTCGTTTGTCCATTCATCAGTTGAAGGACAAAGCTGTTTCCAATTTTTATCACTTATGAATAAAGATGCGGTAAACATTTGCACACAGGTTTTTGTGCAAATATATGTTTTCATTTCTCCTGGGAAAATACCTATGAGCTGAATGGCTAGGACTGAATGATTTTTACAAAGTGACCCAGAGCTAGGGGCTCATGTGACAATCCCAGGCCCCAGAACAGAGCCTCCCATCCTCAGCCCTTCTCCACTCTCGCTCTTTTCTCTTGTCTTCTCTTCCCCTCCCCTCACCCTTCCCTTTGGCCTTCCCATCCCACAGGAACCCATAGGACGGATGTGGAGGGAGCTCCTGGCTTCACCCACAGAAGGGTGACAAGCGGCCCTCACTTTTCTTGGTCTAAAGCTGGCTGACCAAGCACCCCCCAAACTCTTCCAAGTCTCTTGACATCCGCTTCTCAGTCAGGGAACCTGGGGGGACCCCAGACTCCACAGGGAGAGGACTGGGGGGAGTCTTCTAGCAAGCTCAGCCCTGGGGTAATGTGTCAGGGCTGTTTGTACTGGTGCTGTTGTTTTAAGAACTGCATCCGATGGATCTAGTCTATCCCATTCACTGGCGCTCTTTTTTCTTTGTTTAAGGATTTTATTTATTTATTTTGGGGGCGGAGAGGGAGAGAGAGAATCTTAAGCAGACTCCCGGCTGAGCACAGAGCCCGAAGCAGGGCTCAATCTCACGGCTCTGAGGTCATAACCTGAGCCGAAATCAAGAGTTGGACACTCAACTGATTGAGCCCCCCAGGCACCTGTGGTGCTCTTTCACCTGAATTTGGTTCTAGACCAGCTCTAGCGGAGGAACATAATTCCCCACCGGTTCCGTCCGGTTCAAGCTCCTGAGCCACAAACTGGATTCGTGTCGTCAGCCCCTGGGGGTCCTAGAATGTGACCCTAAAGACCCATTTCCACCTGTCCCCACAAGCCTCAGCCCTGCTTGCTCTGCCAGACTCGGGGTTCGTGTAAGCCTTGTAACTGGTTCAGGCAAAATACCCTGAGGATTTTTTTTAGTGGTACTTGGTTGATGTTGGTGTCGTGACCAGGGTTTGAGTTAAAGAATTTGCACGGAGGAAGTGGTGAGTGGTGCAGGTGACTGACACAGCAGTGACTTCTGGGAGGCCCACTCACCCCTGGCTGCTTGCCCTCCTCTACCCCCGCCCAGCCCCCTTACAAGCACTGGCTGGTTGGTGGCTGGTGGGCTTCAGGGCCCGGGCCTGGAGGGCAGAGGGGAGCTGCCGGGAAGCTGCACTGGGCCAAAGGGCATTCCTGGCGGTGGGGTGGGTGGGGCCGCCCTTGGAGCCGACTCTGCAGCTGGGTTGCTATAATCGAGGCTGTGCCTGGGCAAGCCTGAAGATGGGGCTGACCCAAGCACAGCAGGCAGAAGGGGCCCTTGGGTCTGTGAGGAGCAGAGGGGTGGGAGCCCTCTCCCCGCCTGCCTCCAGCCCTCTGGCAGAGCCGCCTCCTGCTGCTAGCTTGGTCCTCCAGCTCTGTCCAGAGCGGGCCCTGGAGGGGGCTGGGCTCAGGCCTCGTGTCCCGAGTGTGTGGGAGTTGGCAGGCTTGTAGCCATCTCCTGCCAAGTGCAGGTGACACCTCCCTCTTCCCTCTGTGTGCATGCCTTTGTAGGGGTGTGGTGGGTGGGAGTAGGGGGTGCCAGTCCTCTTTCTGGTGATGCACATCCTCAGAGGGAAGGATTCTGGGCGCCAATAGTGCAGACCAGGCCCCTGTTGTACCTGGCTTGGAGCCCTTAGCTCCCCGTTTGCTGCAAACAATAACTAAAGGCTCATTTAGGGTGACCAAATGACCCGGTTGGCCAAGGAATGAGGGGTTTCCTGGGACAAGGGACTTTCAGTGCTAAAACCAGAATCCTGGGCAAACTACGATGACTGGCTCCATTATTTCTAACTTTTCTTGAAAAAAAGTCTTTTTTTTAAAGATTTATTTATTCCCTTGAGAGAGAGAGAGAGAGAGTGAGCGAGAGAGCGGGGAGGGACAGAGGGAGAGAGAGAGAGAAAGTTTTGCAGACTCCTCACTGAGCTCCAAGGCTGACATGGGGCTCAGTGTGGGGCTGGATCCCATGATCCTGAGATCAAGACCTGAACTGAAATCAAGAGTTGGAAGATCAACTGATTGTACCACCCAGGGGGCCCCTTGAAAATATTTTTTAAAGCAGAGACAAACCTGGTGTGCCACACCTGCAATTTGTAATTATTTGTATTTATGAGTATTTATAATTACTCCTAGATTTATAATTATTTGAGATAAAATAATTTGACTGTATTCTGGTTTTATTTTGCAGTATTTAAACAAAATCTATATGGAACAATTTCACACAATTCTGAGGTTAAGAGGCAATTGAGTCTGTGTGGGGGATCCTGGTATGTGCACATAATGACCCCAGAATTCCTTTCCCCTTCTTCTGATAAAAGCACATTTGGGATTTTATGGAGTTGTCAATCATGGGGAATCTTCCTCTTTCCTCAGAGGTGGGGCCCTGGCCAGCCTGGCTAGTCAGCATTCCCATCCCCTTAGATTCAGAGATTAGTTCAGGAACAATTAGATCTTTTCCTGCTTCTTCTTTTTTAGGATTATATGGGGGAAGAGGAAGATTAGTGGGAGGGAGAAAAAGATATTATTCTTTTCTCTAGATTATGAACTCTAAGGAAGACGTAAGCTTTGAGACATCACCCCATAGAAGGGCTTAGCATAAGAAACTAAGCTGACATAGAAAAAAAGCAAGGTTGGGCGCCTGGGTGGCTCAGTCGGTTAAGCGACTGCCTTCAGCTCAGGTCATGATCCCAGGGTCCTGGGATCGAGCTCCATATCGGGCTCCTTGTTCAGCGGGGAGCCTGCTTCTCCCTCTCCCACTCCCCCTGCTTGTGTTCCCTCTCTCGCTGTGTCTCTCTCTGTCAAATGAATAAATAAAATCTTTAAAAAAAAAAAAGAAAAAAAGAAAAAAAGCAAGGTTGGGCGCCTGGGTGGCTCATTCGTTAAGCGCCTGCCTTCGGCTCAGGTCATGATCCCAGGGTCCTGGGATCGAGCCCCGCATCGGGCTCCCTGCTCTGCGGGGAGCCTGCTTCTCCCTCTCCCACTCCCCCTGCTTGTGTTCCCTCTCTCGCTGTGTCTCGCTCTGTCAAATAAATAAATAAAATCTTTAAAAAAAAAAAAGAAAAAAAGAAAAAAAGCAAGGTTGAGAGAGACGGAGAAAAAGAGAAAGTTCTGAGGATGTGGTCTGGGCCACTAGATCCAGCTATGCTTGAAGCCCACATATCCCTTGGACTTATCAACTACATGAGACAATAAAGGCATCGCCTGACCCAAGAGACCTCATACTTACTTGAATCCAGCTTCTGTTACTCTGCCACTCATGACTGAAGGGGTACTGACTAATACACCTGGCCACCACCTCTGTGGCAGGACCCTACTCGGGGCTCTCCATTAGGGAGAAGGGAGAGGAGGACTACCTGGGTTGTATTCTCTGTCTCCTGAACTGAGTCCTTTATGTCTTTAGATTAGGGAGACCTTATCTCCTCCGGGACACATCTAGGGTAGGAGGTACATGTCTGTGCTTTTATTTTCAGGGGTCTCTTTCGGGCATAATGGGGCAGAACTGTTCCAAGTGCTTTCTCCCATCTGCTCCCATCCCTCCTCTTGTTTCAAGGATTTGCTGAGATCTCTTGTTGGTCCCTGACTCTGGAAGTCAACCGTATGCTACTGCTACCTCCCACACACATACCTGTTGCCTTTGTGACATCCCTGCATAGGTTAAGCCTTTCCTAGTCATTGGAGGACCAACCATCGCCTTCATCATTCCATCTCAACACCAGGTACACTGGAATGGAGAGAGAGCATTGGTTACTGTTCCTGCCTAGAGCGGGGGCAAGAGCTCTCTAGTGACTGCCTAGAATTTAATCATAGGAATTATGATTCTTCCTCCTTCCGGCTGGGAGTGGAAAGAGGCAGCCATCCTTCCCCAGTGAGTAAGGCTGAGTTGACGGAAGGAAAAGGCAGGCAGGATGGGGCAGGCCCGGAGATAATGCATAGGAAGAAACAGATGGCAGAAAGACCCCAGGAAATGGAAATCATATCCTGAGCAAGTCGGGATAAGAACTCACAAATGAGCTCAACACTTGACCTTCAGGATGACCTTTTAACCCAAAGACATCCAGCTGGGAGAGGATGGGGGGAGGGAGGGAGAAATTGCTTTCGTGCCCACATGAATCAGCCTCCCAGCAAAGCACATCTTCCCCGGCTTAGTTTCTAATTTGAATTTCTCCTTTTAAAAAAGTATTAAGCAATTTTATGACATACAAAATGTATAGAGAGTAACAAAGTGAACATCCATAAATCCACTACCCAGAGTAAAAAATAAAACAGTGGTAATAGAGTTAAGTCCCCCTGTGTGCCGCTCACATGGTCATTTCCCCTCTCTCCTGGGGGTAGCCACAATCCTGGATTTCTAGCCATCATTCTGAGGCATTTCTTTATTCTTTTTCTAAATACGTCTGTATTTCTAAGCTCCATTTTGTATCACTTTGCATGTTTTAAACTTTATATAAGCGATATCACGTAAAGGATATGTATTCTACAGTAAACTTGGTTTTTTTTCCCCACTAGACATTATGTTTATAGAATTTGCTTATGTTGATAAGTATAGATCTGGCTCATTCATTTTCAGAGCTGTAAAGTATACCACAATTTATCTACACATTTTTGTGTTGATAGACACTTAAGTTGTGTCTAAGTTTTTATTATTACTATATTTTATCAATTCTAAAGCATGCATTTTTTCACATTTAAAAAATCTCTGAATTAAGAGATGCTTATTAAAACCAATGATGTGTTATACTTTAATTGGCAATGTTTTCCCTTAGAGAATGATGTACCTTAGATTCAATGAAGTATATAGTAGCGCTAACCCTACTGTGAGCTTTCCTGTACGTGTCGTGTTTCTTAAGTATATATCCCCCTGGAAGTAGAAATTGTTGGGTTATAAGGTATATTACCACCAACTTTACTCGATATTGCCAAATTGTTCTCCGAAGTATTTTTACTGATTTATACTCCCATCACCATGGAAGAGGGTTCCCATTGGGGTATACCCAGGAGTATTGGCTGACTTTCTGAGTTATGCTAATCCAATGGGTATGAAATGGTATCTCATTGTGGTTTTAATGTGTATATCCTTGATTATTAGTAATCCTGGGTAACTTTTCAAGATCTTTTACTTTCTCCCACCCATATTCTTGGGACTTTTTTTTTTTTTTCAATTCCCCTGCCTCAGTCCTTCTTTACCATAGTCAAACCAATGACCATCAATATTTAATAGCAAACAGCAGGAATTATCAGAAGCTATAAAACTATTCATGCCCAAGTAATTCTACTCTTGGAAACTCACACTGGGAGAAAAAAAATGCTACCGCTTAAAAACGTTAATTGCATCTAAATTTTTGATGGTTAGGAGTTGAAAATCATCCAAATGTTCAATATTGGTAGATATATCAATATAAAAATTGTGGCACATTCCTATGATTAAATTCTATGCAGTCACTAGAGAACTATAAAGAGAATGTATGCATGTATCTATTTGAATTTAGGGCATAATAAAGATGGCTAATTAAAAAAATAAGCAAAAATCATAAATATTCCCATAAAAATTATAACCACCAGAGAAAATGAGATCCCATACACAATAGCAAAGAAAATATAATAAGTAAACTTGAGGGGAAATAAATAAGAAAGTTACGTGTGAAGATGATAGCATTACAGATTAATAGGGGAAAGATGGATTTTTTTATATTATATTGGAAAAAAATATTTTTTAAAGATTTTATTTATTTGAGAGAGAGAGAGAGAGCACGAGCAGGGGAAGGGGCAGAGGAAGAGGGAGAAGCAGACTCCCTGCTGAGCAGGGACCCCCCCCCCACCCCCACCCCAGGCTCAATCCCCAGACCCTGGGATCACACCTGAGCCAAAGGCAAACACCTAATCAACTGAGCCACCCAGGCACGCTAATATTATATTGGAAAATTAACTGCTTTCTGAAAAAAATAACTATTTTGCCATATGGAGAAAGAATAAGCTGGATCCATACCTCACTCTTTACATTAAAATAAATTTCAAAACTAAATATAACCTAATTAGTTATTGTCTTATCATCAGTGAGGAAATGAGATCCAAAACTGAGATGCAATGAAGGAAACAAATCAATAATTCTGACTATAGACCTATTAAATTTCTCTGTATCAAAACAACCACAGACAATACTAAAAGCTTAATTCGTAAAAATATTTGTCAAAGTTATGACAAAGGGTTAATTTTCCCAGTAAACAGAAAGCTCTTTCAAATAAATACTAAAGAGCAAACAATTCAATAGAAAAATTGACAAAAGGTACAGACACGCTGGTGGTTATGCCCATGCTTCTCCATGTCAGCATCTCCCCAGCTTTGATAAATGTTAGAATTAAACTGGAGATCATTAAACAAATATTGATGCCTGGCTCCCAGATATTCTGATGGACTTGATGTGACATGGGACCTGGACACTGGGAGTTTTAAAAGCTTCCCTGGTGATTCTAATGTTCGACAAAGTCGGGATCATTGGAATATGCAATAAGCCTATAAGAGATTATCACGAATAATAAGAATGTAAATTAAAACAAAAAAGTGATGCCATTTTTCATCTATCAGATTGGCAAGGATGAGAAGTTGACAAGGCTTCATGTTGGTCAGGGTATGGGGGAGACTCTACAAGACTGTTGATAAAATGTAAATCGGCACCATCTTTTTAGAGGGCAATTTGGTAATCTTTATTAATATTTAAAACTTGCATGAACTTATATCCAGCAATTCTATTTCTAGGAATTGATTGTACAGAAACTCTTATACAAATCCTCAGAGATATTCTATGTAGCATTATTCCTCTAACTGCCTTTCATTTTTGTTGTTGGTTGTTAGCTTAGCATTCAGTATTGAGCTCATATTGTAAAACTTTTCTACCTATCAGCAAATAGTAATCGTTTTCCTTTGCCATTAGGAAAAAAAAATTTTTTTTAAATGATTATAATTATCATCACATCATCTCAGTGTGATCATATCCACCAATTTTTGATTCTGTGAGTATTACCTCAAAGCCTAGAAAACATGTCATTAATATCCAAACTATAATGATCCCTCTCTCCTCTTCACCAAATTGGCAGAGATTTCAGTATTTCCCCAAGATTTCTCTCCAAGCAACTCAGAGAATTCCCAGGATGTTGTCCTTGTCCATGAGGCAGTTGGTTGTTAGCCTAACATGTTGTTGTTAACTTAACAAGGACTATGCCTTAGAAGACATTGATGAACAGAGGTAGCAGTCATTCCCTTCTTAATATAGCCATGGCTTTTGGGCCTTGGGTGTTGCTGAGTGGAGCTGGGTAGCACTCTCTCTTAGGAATCCAGTTGCATCCATAAATTTATGTAGGAGCAGAGAAGCCTCCTGGTGGAAAAAGGAGGTTGGGACCCTGACCCCTACCCATAGGCATGTAAATTATTGACATGTCTATGATGAACTGAAGAGACCTCAAGAGACCCATTTGAGGTCAGATGGCAGGAAAGGACATTGGGAGTCCCAGGGAGGAAATGCCCATAGAAATGAGAGAAGGTTGGACTGGTGTCTGGGACTCAGTATTAGCGCTTAGCTTACTGAAATCTAAGGCACAGGAATAATGTTGAAACTT
The DNA here is from genome assembly GCF_002201575.2 of Neomonachus schauinslandi. Lineage (NCBI taxonomy): Eukaryota > Metazoa > Chordata > Mammalia > Carnivora > Phocidae > Neomonachus > Neomonachus schauinslandi. The sequence goes on from NC_058411.1 coordinate 82,928,676, forward strand.
CTTTGTTCACCTTGCTGCCATGGGTCTATCTGGGGGGGAACTGATTCCCTGTGTGTGTGTGTGGGGGGGTTTGAGAGAGGCTTATTACCAAGTGATAGTTGATAACCTGGTAACTTTTCTGGGGGAATTCTCCTCATTAATCCTGACCAGGCAGGTGCACTCCTTCGCCTGGGCAAATCAGCAGAGATACTTCTGTAGAGAAGTCTAGAGTTAGCAGAAAAGTGATAGGGAAACCAGCTCACGGACAAGGACAGCAGCTTGGGAATTCTCTGAGTTGCTTGGAGAGAAATCTTGGGGAAATAACTGAAATGTCTGCCAACTTGGCAAAGAGGAGAGAGGGATCATTGTAGTTTGGATATTAATGACATGTTTTCTAGGCTTTGAGGTAATACAGCATCTCAGAGAAATTGGCGGATATGATCACACTTAGATGATGTGATGATAATTGTCGCCATTTTTTAAAATCCTTTTTTTCTAATGGCAAAGGAAAACAATTACTATTTGCTGATAGGTAGAAAAGTTTTGCAATATGAGCTCAATATTGCACGTATATATAAATAAAACTGATTTCTATGTATCTATGTGCCTAAAAAAAGAACTGAAAGGAAATCTCTTAAGGGTTCAAGAAGTTATCTCTGGATGATGAGATTGTTGGGAATGCTTATTTTCTTTATTAAGCTTTAAAAATTTTTAGTACCTATCCTGAACATATCTTACATGTTCTTGACAGAAAACCAAATTTTTAAAAAAGTAGGATTACTGTATGTTAAATAAATAGATAAAGTGATTGTGTGTTAAAGAACTTATATGTTAAATAATAAAGAGACAAGGGAAGGAAAACTACTGGACTTCAAGCTTACTCCGCGCTGTCATCATACAGGATATTTACATATGTTAATTGTAAAAAGTACACAGGTGTATTCTCTTGGGCCTATTCTCTGAGAGTAGCAGGAAGCATTGAGCAAGGCCAAGGTCAGGGACGAATTTTTCCTTAAGGGCTCAGAGGCCCTCTCCTCCTCCCACCAAGCAGCTGGCCTACTGCTCACCATCTGGATCCTCCTCTTTCCCCCAGCTGGAACAACCACGAGGGGATGAGGCAGGGAGCAAAGCCCAGGCTCACTGAAAACTTGACTGGAGCACAAAGCAGAGCCCGGGACAGCAGGGTCCTGCCACCGCCAAACATGGAAACTAACTCAGGGTACGTAAAGGGCTGTCAAGTACAGAAAAGGATTCGACTGATGTTGTGTCACACCTGGTGGTGGAAATGCGCCTTTGTGGGTGGGTAGATTTGACCTCAGTGTAAGAAAGAACTTGGTCACATGGGAGGTATGAAATTTCCATTGCTGGGATTATGAGAGGGATACCTGCCTGGGAGCACAGAAGAGATTCCTCTACTGTGCAGGAGATAGCTCTAAAATCTAGATGATCTGCTTCAGCTTTGAGATTGTGTTACTCCCTATCCAGACACACCCTTGATCCAGGGGACAGTTCGCTAACCCCTTCAGCAGCTTGAAACGTCTGAGGGAGAGGCCTTCTGAAGGTCAGGCCAGCCTTTGTCGCCTAACATGTAAGCGACTCCCGTGATGGGAATTTCAGTGGGCAGGGAGGAGAGGGTGGGACAAGGTCAGTCTGGCCTGGTAGGGGAGAGATTAGGAGACGGTGGGTCTTTGGGCCCCCATAAGTCAGGTTCTGTAGATGGCCATCTGCCCTGCCCTTCTTAGACCCAGCCCTGGCCCTCGCCTCCCAGGGCAGCTCCGACAGACATCTGGAAAATTTTGTCCTGCATGGCTCTCACCTGCCTGCTGACGCACTCATCATAAGGTGACACATAAACGACAGGTACTTATGGGGACCTGCAGCATAGAGATGGAAGATACCAAAAACAAAACAAAACAAAAAAACAACCAAACCAAACCAAACCAAAACAACAGCAACCACCACAAACCAAAGAGGCCACTAACAAAACACTTACAACAACAACAACCTTTCACAGACTAGCTGGACACAACACCCACACAGACAAATGTAGAGGAAAGAATAAGAGTTTTGGAGTCCGAGAGGCCTGAATTCCTATCTTGCCTGTGACAATTACTAGCTGCATAGCATTAGGAGATCACTTTCTCTGAGACTCATTCTCCTAATCTGTAAAATGGGGCTAATAGCATCTATTTCACAGGATTATTGTGAAGATAGACACACACACACACACACGACAGGCGTGCAGAGTCCGGCATATAATAAACCTTAATATATTGTAGCTATTGCTATTTTTAATGTTTCTGCTATGAGACAAATAAATTGGGAAGAACTAACTAAAGGCAAAGAACCGAAGAGTCAGTTTGAGCAAGAGAAGTCAGGGAAAGCTTTGCTCATTGATGGCGACGACCTTTGAGCCCCTGTTAGTGCTAGACGCTATACTATACTGTAGGTTCTGGGTGTCAAGTCAGATGTGGCACCTGCTCTTGTGGAGCGGTGAAGTACGGTTGCTAGGCAATGGACAAATAAGCGAAAAGCAATTTATAATAATAAATTCTGGTAAGTCTGATCAAGGAAAAGCAAGGGTGTTATTAAAGACTTTAGCAGAGGGTACCGGATTTTGCCTGGGGGAAGAGTCAGGGATGAGCTCTTGGAGGAAGCAGCCTTTAAGCTAAACCTAAAGAAAGATCAGAGTTAGCCCCACATGGGCTGCAGGCACAGCATGTACAAGGTGCCGAGCGGTTGTAAAAGCTGGTGCATTTAGGAGCTGAAGGTGTGTGTCTGTAGCATCCTAAGTAGGGAGTGACAAAGTGAGAAATGCCTGGGAATGTGGGCAGTTGGCTGAATCACATGAGGTCCTGAAGATGTGGTAAGGATTTGGTATTTTATCTTAAGGATTGGATGCCATTGACCGATATTAAGTGGAGAAGTGATGTGAACATGGTCACTGGCTACCATGTGCAGAATGGAGGGGACAAAACTGGAAGGTGGGAAGATGGGTTGCCGTGGGTCAGATGGGAAATGGTGAATTGGGCCAGGGCAAGGGGCAGAAATGGAGAGAAGTGGTGGGATTCGAGAGGGATGTCGGGCCAGACCCTACGCAGGAGGAAAATGGGTTAGATATGAAGGGCGGGGAAGGGGCGTCCAGTGGGCTTCCGTCACCTGGCAGGGAAATGTGTAACCATAGGGGTGGTCCTGAAGGGAGATCTACCAAATAGCAAAGTGGGAGGCAGGCGGGGAGAGACTGGGGAACTGAGCCTTGAGTAGGCCTGGAAGGAAAAGCAGCAGGAGGAGAGAAGGGCTCTCCAGGAGGGGAAGCAGCAGAATCCAGAAGAGGTGGGAAGGAGCTTGCCTCATGCCAGGTGGGCGGCACCGAGGCAGTGAGCCCTACTGGGCCACAGGGCGTGTGACGGGAGTAGGGAAGGGGCGAGGGTGGGGCCTAATTTCGCCTGGGCTCTGCAGCCTGCTGGAGGTATCAGCCTTGATGTCAGAGATAATGGGAGCCATGTGGCTCTTGGCAGCTAGCCAGCCAGCCAGGGGCCCATCTCTCAATGTTCCAGGTCTGTGCCAGATGAGACATGAATAAGTGGCACAAAGCTTGTGCTTTTTACCAACAACCTGCTCCGATAATAGTATGGGGCATTTATAGAGCAAGTCTCTGGGCTCCCAGGACACCACCTCCTCCTTGGTATCTTCCAGCCTCATGGGCTCTTCTTTCTCAGTTTCCTCTGATGGCTCCCCTGCTTCTGCCAGGCATCCAGAAGGTAGGGAGCAGGAGAGCATAGACGTATGCCTCTTCTCTTCCGTCTCTTCACCCCATCGTTTGGAGATCCCATCCAGCTCTCTGGCCTTAAAAACCATCTATACTCTGCTTTATGTATTCAAACAGATTATCTCCCTACCCTACCTCCTGAGTCCCAGACTTGTATTTTCAACTGCCCATCTGACATCTCTACTTGGGTATATATCCGGCATCTTAAATTTAAAATGTCCAAGACAGACACCTCCAGTCCCCTCCACCCTGGACCCATTTCTACCTTGGTGCTCCCCAGCCGAGTACGGGTACCCCCCTCCATTTATTAAGGCAAAACCTAGGAGGCATCACTGATTTCTCATTCCACATCCAAGCGACAGTAAGTCCTGTAAGTCCCACCTCCAGAAAAATCCAGAATCTGTCCACTTCTACTATCTACCATGACCACCCCAATCGAGCCTCGGCTATGTCCTCCCGGACTACAGCAGACGCCTCCTCACTTGTCTCGCTATTTCCCCTCTTGTCTCCCAGGCAGCCCATTCTCCACAGACCGACCAAAGCGATCTATGTGAAACACAAATCAGATAAAGCCCGCCCCTCTGATGAAAACCCTCCGGTGGCCCCCCACTGCTTCAGAACAACACGAAAGCCGCCTCTGTGACATCGGGGCCAGCATAAGGCTCTGACCTCGTCTTCTACCACCGACTTCTTCCTCTCTTTCCCTGCTCTCTTCTCCCCAGACACACTCGTTTTCTCTGTTTCCAGAACAGATCAACCTTGTACCTGCCTCAGGGCCTTTGCATGTAGAATTTGCTCTCTCTCTGGAACATTTTCCCATCAGTCTTCTCATGGTTCAGGTCTGGGTTCAAATGTTACCATCCTATTGATGTCCCCTCCCTGCTGCTGGTCCCTCATGATCACATATTTTGTTCTGTTACCTGTGACACAGAAATGGTTACCTATTTGCTTATTGTCTGTCTCTCCCATTAGAATGCAAGTTTGAAGAGAGCTAGATCTTGTCTGACCTGCTCAGTGCTCTATCTCCCTCCTAGAACAACACTAGGAACACAGTGGGAGCTCAATAAATATTTGTCCAACGAATGAATAAATGCTTTGGATGTGATTCCTGATCTTCTTGAGATGAGAGATATGTAACGAGCCACAGGACAAGTTACCTAAGAATGCAGTGCAGGAAATGGTGACTCTGAAAACTGATCTACAACTAGTCTGATAAACTGATTTTTGCTGAAGTATTGCTGGATGACAATATGCTACCCAGTGATGCTGGCCTCTAAGGGGGCTCTAGAAGGACAAAGACAAAATCCACATGGTGGTCCTGGAGGGAAACCCTTCCAGGACCAAAATGGAGGGCAGAAGAGGAGCTATTTGAAGATTGGTGGGTCCTTGTGGTTCCCACTAAATTTGCCGTATAAGTAATCAAGGACTTCTCTGTCACCAAATACGCACACATTCTCCCCCAAAATACGTGCCCCCGCCAATACATACACTCCCTAACGTTAAACCCCCTCTTACAGAGCTGTGTTTCTTCATATCTTGTTCAGATATTTCAGAAGGTCTTAGGGAATGACCAACTGACCAGTTTCTGAGAAATTCCACACAAGTTTGCAAAAATAAAGCACCTATAAAAACTCTAGCATTTCACCATAAATCTTAATAAATTATAGTACAGGCACACAATGGAATAGGATTCAGCCATTGAAGTGACAATTGTGAAACTTAAGTATCAGCCCAGAAAATATTTATGACTATAATTTTAGGTTAAGAAAAAAAAACCCTGGACATAGGTCTGGTATAAATATTATAAGCACCACTCTATCAACATTATCCAAGAAGAAAAAAGACTAAAAGGGACAGTTATTGTATTAAGGGATTATGATGGATTTTTCCTTTATGTTTCCAAACATTTTTTGAAATGATTTTATATATATATATAAAATGAAAATATTAAGATTAAATACAATGCCTTTGTGTGGTTGCCTCTTTCCCAATCATGCAGCCTCATTGCTGAGCCATGTCAGGCATGGGGATGACGAGGGCAAAAGGGAAGAAAGAATCATAAAGTCTCTAATGGTCAACATTGCTCCAACCTCATCCTTTCCAAGGGTCTGCTAAGCATGCTATTTACTCCTCATAATTTTTTTCTCCTTAGGTGAAGAAACTCAAGTCTTAAGAGGTTAAGAAACTGGTCTAAGGTCACAGGGCTGGCAAAGGACAGAGAAAGGTATCAAACCCTAGTGTGACTCCACAGCCCAAGCTCTGCACCACACCGTGAGGACAACACTCTCACAGATATTGAACCATTATGTTTTAATGGCCAGCTGCCTCTCAGTGTGAGTCAGGAGGTTTCTGATACCAGGGGAGGCAGGGGCTGACCGTTCTGTCAGGGCCAGAGCTGACCGTATCTCCACCCATGGCAGCATATTAGGAGCAGGAGTCGTCTATTGGACCACAGAGACTTCTTGAAAGGAGGTAGAGTCAGGAAAAGGGGAAGAAAGCCTGCTCACTGAGGACTGGGGGATTACAGGAAGGGCGGGAAGGGTGTGGGGCAGGGAGGTTGAGGGAAACACTGGGGCGGGACCCTTGACCACTCTTCACTTGCGACTCTGACAGAAGTCAATGGCAGGGGTCCTAGTGATTCTATGGGGCAGTCAGTCTGGTCAAGAGGTAGAGTGGTGTCCTTGGGAGGATTGGTCATCCCCCCAAGAAGCCCTCATTGCCTTGTGTGGTGGATGCTGGTTGACCACTGCAACTATGAAGTGGGGCCTACTGGGACCAGGTAAGGGGACCCTATGGTCAAGGCCCAGGATCAACCCACCAACCCTGGGGCCAGAGAGAGGGTGAGGCAGGGACAGAGGGGTCCATAGGAGGCCAAGGGACCACCATGGCCAGTGCTCCTTATGAGCGAGGCCTAGACCCACAGAAGGAAGAGGCTTTCCCCGCAGAGCTCAGCCTGGAGCCACCGCTGAGACCGTAGCTGCCAGAGGGACACAAGAACATTGCCTCCTCTCCAACTGCTGGGCGCCTCCAACCTCACATGCGCACCCACAGTAGAAGCTGGTGGGCGAATCTGGATCCACTGATAACTACCTAAAGACACTGTTCAATTTTTGTAGCCCACTAAATTACCAGTGGCATTTATCTATTTAAGGTTTTCTCTTCACTGACCAATAGGTGGGGCTCCTGAGGAAGGCTGATTCAGCACATTCCCCTCAACATTTATGACCCCACCCTGTCCCTGCCATTGCACGGTTTGAGCGTCTGCTATGTGTCATGCACCCTGCTACATCCGTGTCCACTCTCCTAGTATCATAATACAAATGTCTTCCAAAGTAGGACATGCGGAGAAGTGAATCCGAGGCGATATTCGGGAGGATAGACCGGTGGGGGGGGTGGCCTCCGTCGGCCGCTTCTGGCAAGTGACAGAGCCACGGAGCACAAAATCGGAACTTTTAGAAGTCTGCTCCGCTGAGGGACGCACTCCAGTAGCTAAGCAGGGGGTGGAACCCTCGCAGGACAGTGTGGTCTCAGGACCCTCGGGGTCACAGGAAGACCGGGGCTGCCTGAGTGCGGCAGAGCTCCCAGGTATCAGAGCCGGGAAGCCAGCTGCAGAGATGGAGCCGAGGTGCGGGCTCTCAGCTCCGGGTTGTCATAAACTGTGATCCGCAGCACCGTCGGGCCAGTGCTCCTCCAGCAGGGACCCAACAAGCAGCAGATCCGGGGAGACTCCCTTCCTCCCCCAGGAGGAGAGGTGCGGGAGCGCACTGCAGGGATCTGCGGGGTTTGGAGACTCCACACGGGGTCAGGTGCCAGAGATAGAAACGCTCGGTCACAGGACCGGTGATCATGGAGTGTGGGCGGAGACCAGGGAGACAGGAGGGACTGACTGCTTTTCTCTGGGGGCGCACTGAGGAGTGGGGCCCCGAGTTCTCAGCTCCTCCGGGGTGGAGATTGGGAGGCCGACATTTTCACTCCCATCCTCCAAAGCTTTACGGAAAGCTTGCAGGGAACAAAAGCTCCAGAGAGCAAACCTGAGCAGATTACTTAGCCCAGACCGGGCAAGGGTGGGGCAATTCCGCCTTTGGCAAAGACATTTGGGAACCATGGCAACAGGCCCCTTCCCCAGAAAATCAGCAAGAACCGCCCCCCAAGACCAAGTTTACCCATCAATGAGAATGGCAGAACGCCAGCGCTAGGGGAATAATTCACATAGAATCCATGGCTTTTTTACCATGATTCTTTAGTCTTTCAAAGTTAATTTTTTTTTAGCTGTCTTTTGTTTTTTGGGGTTTTTTTTGAATTTTTCTTTTTCCCTTTTTCAACTAACATCTTATCAATCCCTTTTTTAAAAAATCTTTTTTATTTTTCATTTTTAGAGTCATATTCTATCCCTTCATTGTAGTTAACCCTATTTTTGGTATATATATAAGTTGTTCTCTCTTTAAAATTTTGGGATACAGTTTCTTCTAACAGACCAAAATATACCCTAAATCCCTAGTGTATGGCTTTGTTCTAGTCTCCTGCCTGATCACTGTCTCTCCCTTTTTTTTTTTTTAGTTTCTCTTCTTTCATTTTTCAACCAACTTCTTATCTTATTAATTCCTTTTATAAAATCTTTTATAATTTTCATCTTTACAGTCATATTCTATCCCTTCATCATATTTACCCTTATTTTTGTACATATATAAGTTTTTCTTTCTTTGAAATTTTGGGAGGCAATTTCTTCTAACAGACCAAAATACGCCCAAAATCTAGTGTGTGGCACTGATCTATTCACCAGCCTATCATATTTGATCATATTCTTTTTTTCCCCTTTTTTCTTTCTTTCCCTTTCTTTTCCCCCAGTTTCAGGTTGCTTCTGATTTGTTTAGTGTATATTTTCCTGGGGTCGTTGTTACCCTGTTAGCATTTTGTTCTCTCATTCATCTATTCTCCTCTGGGCAAAATGACAAGATGGAAAAACAACTAAAAAAACGAACAAGAGGCAGTACTGACTGCCAGGGACCTAATCAATACGGACATTAGTAAGATGTCAGAACTAGAGTTCAGAATGACGATTATAAAAATACTAGCTGGGCTTGAAAAAAGCATGGACGATACTAGAGAAACCCTTTCTGGAGAAATAAAAGAACTAAAATCTAACCAAGTTGAAATCAAAAAGGCTATTAATGAGGTGCAATAAAAAAAAATGGAGGCTCTAACTGCTAGGATAAATGAGGCAGAAGAGAGAATTAGCGATATAGAAGACCAAATGATGGAGAATAAAGAAGCTAAGAAAAAGAGAGATAAACAACTACTGGATTAAGAGGGCAGAATTCGGGAGATAAGTGATACCATAAGACTAAACAATATTAGAATAATTGGGATCCCAGAAGAAGAAGAAAGAGAGAGAGGGGCAGGAGGTATATTGGAGCAAATTATAGCAGAGAACTTCCCTAATTTGGGGAAGGAAACAGGGATCAAAATCCAGGAAGCACAGAGAACTCCCCTCAAAATCAATAAAAATAGGTCAACATCCTGACATCTAATAGTAAAACTTACAAGTCTCTGAGACAAAGAGAAAATCCTGAAAGCAGCTCAGGACAAGAGGTCTGTAACCTACAATGGTAGAAACATTAGATTGGCAACAGACCTATCCATAGAGACCTGGCAGGCCAGAAAGGACTGGCATGATATATTTAGAGAACTAAACGAAAAAAATATGCAGCCAAGAATACTATATCCAGCTGGGCTCTCATTGAAAATAGAAGTAGAAAAAAAAAAAAGAAAGAAAGAAAAAGAAAATAGAAGGAGAGATAAAAAGCTTCCAGGACAAACAAAAACTAAAAGAATTTGCAAACATGAAACCAGGCCTACAAGAAATATTGAAAGGGGTCCTCTAAGCAAAGAGAGAGCCTTAAAGTAACATAAACCGAAAGGAACACAGACAATATACAGTAACAGTCACCTTACAGGCAATACAATGGCACTAAATTCATATCTTTCAATAGTTACCCTGAATGTAAATGGGCTAAATGCCCCAATCAAAAGACACAGGGTATCAGATTGGATAAAAAAAAACAAGACCCATTGATATGATGGCTGCAAGAGACTCATTTTAGACACAAAGACACCTCCAGATTGAAAGTGAGGGGGTGATAGGGACGCCTGGGTGGCTCAGTCGGTTAAGCGTCTGCCTTCGGCTCAGGTCATGATCCCAGGGTCCTGGGATCGAGTCCTGCATCGGGCTCCCTGCTCCACGGGGAGCCTGCTTCTCCCTCTGCCTCTGTCTCTCTCTCTCTCTGTCTCTCATGAATAAATAAATAAAATCTTTAAAAAAAAATAAAATAAAAAAAAAAGAAAGTGAGCGGGTGGAAAAACATTTACCATGCTAATGGACACCAAAAGAAAGCTGGGGTGGCAATCCTTATATCAGACAAATTAGATTTTAAACCAAAGGCTATAATAAGAGATGAGGAAGGACACTATATCCTACTTAAAGGGTCTATCCAACAAGAAGACCTAACAATTGTAAATATCTATGCCCCTAACATGGGAGCAGCCAATTAATAACAAAATCAAAGAAACACATCGACAACAATACAATAATAGTAGGGGACTTTAACACCCCCCTCAAAGAAATGGACAGATCATCTAAGCAAAAGATCAACAAGGAAATAAAGACTTTAAATGACACACTGGACCAAATGGACTTCACATATATATTCAGAACATTCCATCCCAAAACAACAGAATACACATTCTTCTCTAGTGCCCATGGAACATTCTCCAGAATAGATCACATCCTAGGTCACAAATCAGGTCTCAACCGGTACCAAAAGATTGGGATCATTTCCTGCCTATTTTCAGACCACAATGCTTTGAAACTAGAACTCAATCACAAAAGGAAAGTCAGAAAGGACTCAAATACATGGAGGCTAAAGAGCATCCTACTAAAGAATGAATGGGTCAACCAGGATATTAAAGAATTTAAAAAATTAATGGAAACAAATGAAAATGAAAACACAACTGTTCAAAATCTTTGGGATGCAGCAAAGGCAGTCCTAAGAGGAAAGTATATAGCAATACAAGCCTTTCTCAAGAGACAAGAAAGGTCTCAAATACACAACCTAACCCTACACCTAAAGGAGCTGGAAAAAGAACAGCAAATAAAGCCTAAACTCAGCAGGAGAAGAGAAATAATAAAGATCAGAGCAGAAATCAATGAAATAAAAACCAAAAGAACAGTAGAACAGATCAACAAAACTAGGAGCTGGTTCTTTGAAAGAATTAATAAGATTGATAAACCCCTGGCCAGACTTATCAAAAAGAAAAGAGAAATGACCCAAATAAATAAAATCACGAATGAAAGAGGAGAGATCACAACCAACACCAAAGAAATACAAACAATTATAAGAAAATATTATGAGCAACTATATGCCAGCAAATTAGATAATCTGGAAGAAATGGATGCATTCCTAGAGATGTATAAACTACCAAGAGTGAACCAGGAAGAAATAGAAAACCTGAACAGACCTATAACCACTAAGGAAATTGAAGCAGTCATCAAAAATCTCCCAACAAACAAGAGCCCAGGGCCAGATTGCTTCCCAGGGGAATTCTACCAAACATTTAAAGAAGAAGTAATACCTATTCTTCTGAAACTCTTCCAAGAAATAGAAATGGAAGGAAAACTTCCAAACTCATTTTATGAAGCCAGCATTACCTTGATCCCAAAATCAGACAAAGACCCCATCAAAAAGGAGAATTACAGACCAATAGCCCTGATGAACATGGATGCAAAAATTCTCACCAAAATCCTAGCCAATAGGATCCAACAGTACATTAAAAGGATTATTCACCACGACCAAGTGGGATTTATTCCTGGGCTGCAAGGTTGGTTCAATATCCGCAAATCAATCAATGTGATACAGTACGTTAATAAAAGAAAGAACAAGAACCATATGATCCTCTCAATAGATGCAGAAAAAGCATTTGACAAAGTACAGCATTCTTTCTTGATCAAAACTCTTCAGAGTGTAGGGATAGAGGGTACATACCTCAAAATCATAAAAGCCATCTATGAAAAACCCACAGCGAATATCATCCTTAATGGGGAAAAACAAAGCTTTCCCCCTAAGGTCAGGAACACGGCAGGGATGTCCACTATCACCACTGCTATTCAACATAGTACTAGAAGTCCTAGCCACAGCAATCAGACAACAAAAAGAAATAAAAGGCATCTGAATCAGCAAAGAAGAAGTCAAACTCTCACTCTTTGCAGATGATATGATACTTTATGTGGAAAATCCAAAAGACTCCACCCCAAAACTGCTAGAATTCATAGAGGAATTCAGTAAAGTGGCAGGATATAAAATCAATGCACAGAAATCAGTTGCATTTCTATACACCAACAACAAGACAGAAGAAAGAGAAATTAAGGAGTCGATCCCATTTACAATTGCACCAAAAACCATAAGATACCTAGGAATAAATCTAACCAAAGAGGCAAAGAATCTGTACTCAGAAAACTATAAAATACTCATGAAAGAAATTGAGGAAGACACAAAGAAATGGAAAAACGTTCCATGCTCATGGATTGGAAGAACAAATATTGTGAAGATGTCAATGCTAACTAGAGCAATCTACACATTTAATGCAATCCCTATCAAAATACCATCCATTTTTTTCAAAGAAATGGAAAAAATAATCCTAAAATTTGTATGGAAGCAGAAAAGACCCCGAATAGCCAGAGGAATGTTGAAAAAGAAAAGCAAACCTGGTGGCATCACAATTCCAGACTTCAAGCTCTATTACAAAGCTGTAATCAAGACAGTATGGTACTGGCACAAAAAACAGACACATAGATCAGTGGAACAGAATAGAGAACCCAGAAATGGACCCTCAACTCTATGGTCAACTAATCTTTAACAAAGCAGGAAAGAATGTCCAATAGAAAAAAGACAGTCTCTTCAACAAATGGTTTTGGGAAAATTGGACAGCCACATGCAGAAGAATGAAACTGGACCATTTCCTTACACCACACACAAAAATAGACTCAAATGGATGAAAGACCTAAATGTGGGACAGGAATCCATCAAAATCCTTGAGAACACAGGCAGCAACCTCTTTGACCTCAGCCACAGCAACTTCTTCCTAGAAACATCGCCGAAGGCAAGGGAAGCAAGGGCAAAAATGAACTATTGGGACTTCATCAAGATAAAAAGCTTTTGCACAGCAAAGAAAACAGTCAACAAAACCAAAAGACAACCGACAGAATGGGAGAAGATATTTGTAAATGACATATCAGATAAAGGGCTAGAATCTATAAAGAATTTATCAAACTCACACCAAACAACAAATAATCCAGTCAAGAAATGGGCAGAAGACATGAACATTTTTCCAAACAAGACATCCAAATAGCCAACAGACACATGAAAAAGTGCTCAACATCACTCAGCATCAGGGAAATCCAAATCAAAATCTCAATGAGATACCACCTCACAGCAGTCAGAATGGCTAAAATTAACAAGTCAGGAAACGACACATGTTGGCGGGTATATGGAGAAAGGGGGACCCTCCTACACTGTTGGTGGGAATGCAAGCTGGTGCAACCACTCTGGAAAACAGTATGGAAGTTCCTCAAAATGTTGAAAATAGAGCCACCCTACTACCCAGCAATTGCACTCCTGGGTATTTACCCCAAAGATACAAATGTAGTGATCCAAGGGGGTATGTGCACCCCAATGTTTATAGCAGCAATGTCCATAATAGCCAAACTATGGAAAGAGCCTAGATGTCCATCAACAGATGAATGGTTAAAGAAGATGTGGTATATATATATAATGGAATATTATGCAGCCATCAAAAAACCCGAAATCTTGCCATTTGCAACATGTGGATGGAACTAGAGTGTATTACGCTAAGCAAAATAAGTCAATCAGAGAAAGACAGTATCATATGATCTCACTGACATGAGGAATTCTTAATCTCAGAAAACAAACTGAGGGTTGCTGGAGTGGTGGGGGGTGGGAGGGATGGGGTGGCTGGGTGATAGACATTGGGGAGGGTGTGTGCTATGGTGAGCGCTGTGAATTGTGTAAGACTGATGAATCACAGACCTGTACCTCTGAAACAAATAATACATTACATGCTTAAAAAAAATAGTAGGAAGGGAAAAATGAAGTTGGTGAGACGAACCATGAGAGACTATGGACTCTGAGAAACAAACTGAGGGTTTCAGAGAGGAGGGGTGTGGGGGGATGGGTTAGCCTGGTGATGGGTATTAAAGAGGGCATGTATTGAATGGAGCACTGGGTGTTATACACAAACAATGAATCATGGAACACTACATCAAAACCTAATGATGTAATGTATGGTGACTAACATAACATAATAAAATAAAATAAAATAAAAAGAAATGTCTTCCATCTCAGGTCTCCTGTGCACTAGCTGGGGGACCTGAGCCCCTCTGAGCCTTGGTCTTCTCAACAAACAGAAATGCTAATCCCTCAGCAGCAGAGTGTTGGGCACTTAGAATGCACTCGGTAACAGGTGTCACGGGGTCAAGGAGGCAGGTAAAGACAGGTGATGCAGGTGAGGGGGAAGGGATTCCTCTGGGAAAGAAAGGAATGAACCAAAACACAACCTCTTAACTCTACAGCGCTGCAGGTGATCTCGTTCAGGGTCACCAAAGTGGGGGTAAAATTTACGGGGTAGGAGCCCCCCCTCCCCGGGAATGCAGACATACCTGAGAGCCCCAAAGGGCCATGGGAAGCAGAGGTGGGAGATTAGGAGTTTCCGGGTCCTGTGGATGCTCAAACTCACTGACATTTCTTTCTGATCTGCTGTCTTCTTCAGTCTCTTGTAGGCTCTGGGGAATGAACACATCAGTTCCCAGGCCAGGACAGCCCTCCGAGCTCTGGAGAGTCATTCCGGCCATGTCCCTCTCTTTGTGGCTCAGGGCAGGCTGTGTGGAGCTGGGGCTGGTCCTTCACCGTGAGGCGTCTGGACATCCTTGGGAAATTTCAAGGGAGTTTTGCGAAAATGTGGAACGATGCCATTGGATTCCTCGGGAAGATAAATAAGCCTGATGAATTATTAAGGAGGTGAAAGATGTCAGCGCTTAGCTAAAGGAGTCCCATGTCTCTGTGACTATTTCAAACAATCTGGAACTATTTTTGTGCTGTGTGAAATGCAAGCAGGGAGCTAGGATTACGCTCACCTAGGACGGCTTTTGGTCAAGAGAGGCCTGCCTTTCTGAGCTGGATCCAGGCTCTGAGATCTCTCCTCACAGCTCAGCAGCTATTTTTAACGTTGTGAAACCCAATATGTTAGTGGGGAGGGCAGGAGGAAGCAGGGCTGGAGGTGAGGTGGCCGAGGCTGTCCAGGCCCCTGAGGGAGGCGAAGCCACTCTGTGTCTCTTAGCTGACACCCCCACATCTCTCCATTGATCCCTGAAAGTAAATACCTGGCCTGGTGTTCAGGGCTGACGGAGGGGGCCACGGGCCAGAAGAGAATTTAATAATTCACTCTGTCTCTCGTTTGAGCTCTTTCTTTGGTTTAATAGATGCTGTGTCTGGCAACTGAGAGAGAACACATCATAGCTCCATGGTAAAAAAAAAAACCAACAACACTAAACTAAAAACAAAACCCAAGGGCGCCTGGGTGGCTCAGTCGTTAAGCGTCTGCCTTCGGCTCAGGTCATGATCTCAGGGTCCTGGGATCGAGCCCCACATCGGGCTCCCTGCTCCGCGGGAAGCCTGCTTCTCCCTCTCCCCTCCCCCTGCTTGTGTCTCTCTCTGTCAAATAAATAAATAAAATCTTTAAAAAAAAAAACAAAAACAAAACCCAAACACTCGGTGTGTCCTGTTGACAAGGGTTTGAAAATGTCCATTCAAATGTGTGTCTTTTAGTCTGTGCATCGGCTCTGAGTGATCCGGCATCCTCTCTAGTTGGGAACACCCCGTGAGCTCCCCCGTTTCTAGTCTCTTGTTCCTGAGGCTGTGGTTTCCAGTGGGGACTGCCTCTGACCTAAGCAGCCACCGTATCAGAAGCCCAGCGGCGGCCAGACCCACAGTCCCACGGACCAGAGTCATGTGCGATCGTTTTTCTGTTTGTGCTGGAGTAGCACAATCTGCGCTCACCTCTCCCACCCCAGATATGTCCCTTGGCAGAGGGATTATTTTAAGCTGAAGGCAACTGAGAAGAAGCAGATACAAGAAAAGCTCTCTGCCCTCCCCTATTTGCCTAAAAGCAGGACAAACATTTGCAAAGGTGTCCCTCCTCCCCTGTCCGCCAGGAAGGATAGAAGTTAATCAGCGGAGACAACACCTGACCCTCATCAGCCCAGAGAAGCACCAGAGGAATTCTCGTAACAAACTTTACTAATTAGCCCTTCCCTCCCAATCCTTCCCCCCCATGTGTCTGTCTTCCTACAATTTGCCACCCTAGAAATTCAAGGTCCTTTTCCTTTGTCTTGTCACTTCTCTAGAAATGTATTGCTTGGGGCGCCCGGGGGTGGGGGGGTGTGGGGGCTCAGTCGGTTAAGCGTCTGCCTTCAGCTCAGGTCATGATCCCAGGGTCCTGTTATCCTGTTATCGAGGCCCACATCGGGCTCCCTGCTCAGCCCGGAGTCTGCTTCTCCCTCTCCCTCTGCCCCTCCCCTGCCATGCTTGTGCTCTTGCTCTCTCTCTCAAATGAATAATAAAAAATCTTTAAAAAAATGTATTGCTCCTTTGTTAAGGTGCTATGTAATCCTAAATGCTAAGTGCCCCGTGAGTTACTCCTGACCAAGTGCCCCTGTGTTCCCTGACCATAAATCTGTTAATGCACTTCTGTTGGTGTTTCTCTGTCTTTTGTGGGTCTAATTCACAGGACACCAGGCAGAGAACCTGAGATGGGTAGAGGAAGAGATTTTTTGTCCCCTGCTGTGCTATTTGGAAAACATAACATGAATGACAGTAATAATAATGATAAAAGCAAGCGCGCGTGCACACATGTCCCTTTACAAAGGAGGCAGTTGGAAAGTGACCTGCAGAGTTGCTGAATCTCTTACCAGCATGGCATTCAGCAACTTATTAAGCAGAGTCATTGATGAGGGGTCTCATTTCTAGAAATCTTTATTAGAATCCAGTGCCAGCAAAGGTTTGGGAAAAACGCATTTATTTGTAGAGTAAGTGTGCAGATGCCAGATATGACTATACTATTTTACTATTTATTTTGCCACAGAAAGAGGAAGCTCAAGGTTGGAAGAAAAAAAGTTCTGTGGATGGAGATATCTAGCCTATAAGGGCATTTAAAGCCAAGCTTCTTCGATGTCCAAGAGAAAGCCATCTGTGTGACCCAGAAGAACTTCTGATTGTAGGTGAACTTTCAGAATGCCAGGGGGAAACCTGAATTAGATTAGGTACTGACAGGTGATAGTTGAAGATGAGTGAATTAAATACCTAACTAACTACGTGTTCTCATTTTCTTTCTTTCTTTCTTTCTTTCTTTCTTTCTTTCTTTCTTTCTTT